>NC_065878.1:12850909-13153939 GCF_933775445.1 Argentina anserina | reverse complement strand
AAACATGTCTCCAACAAAGATTTGGTGCTTAAATGTAATCTTGTTTGATTTCTACCCTAAGTGTTGTTAAACTTGATTGCATGCAATTTAGGTGAGGCCCGAAGTCAACCTAAACGTCAATAGAAATCTTGGATGATTAGATGATCCCCTAAGGCTCTAATTGTATTGGTGTCTAAATGTATATAATCAAATGAATTAGAATGCATGATAGGTTCGAACTTATAATTATGTGGTCTAATTATAAATTTGGTTTAAGTTTGTTAAAGAGAAGTCGATCATGTAAATAATAATTTATGTTTTATTTCAGTAGTTAATAATCAATCTCAAACCCCTCATTGTTTGTTAACACTAAAAGTTTAGAGTTCCCTTCAATTCCCCGGAAAGAACGATCTCTGCTTATTCTATACTAACGATGATGTTTTAAACGGTTTATTATAGACGTTTTAAGCAACGCTCTATCATTTTGGCGCCGTTGCCGGGGAATTGAGAAAATCTCAACTCTTTGAAGTGTTAATTTTGTACTATATTGTATATTTGTCAAAATAAATTCTTATGAACAATACGGTGAACAGTAAAATTCAGTAAAAACAATTATAAGTATTTTTTACATCTAAAAAAAAGTAAATCTCTGTAAATTTTTCTTACTTTTTTGTAAAGTGTAAAAATGTAAAAATACTTGTAAATTGTAAAAAAAATTTACTTTATTTTTTTTGTAAAGTGTAAAATAAATAAAAATTTAATTATAAATTTTGTGTACAGTAAACAGTAAATCGAAAAAAAAAACAATAAATATATGTATGTGAACAGTACTAGGTAACAGTAAAATACGTACAGTAAAAATTTTAAATTTTTTTATATATCTTTTTGTGATAAATGTTTTAATTTTGTTGTACTATGCATATAAGATACTTGTTAATTTTTTAAGGAAACTAAATGTTTATTTATGCTTAGTTTATTGTAAGTTATAAAGTGAACAGAATATGTAAAATCAATTTTGTTAATAGTAGCTCTAACCCTCCATTTGTACCTTGCTAAGGTCACTTGGGGTTGAAGACGGCTTTTATTAACACTTTGCGAGCAGTCTAGTACACAAATTTATTCCGAGCTGAGTAAGGGGCATGCTATTTTCATTACTCTAGTTCAAGGTTTATAAAATTAGATCTCAGAAACTCATAGACTGACATACATCTCGGTGATGGAGTCGATAGTGGAAACATCCTTTCGAGGGTGTAGCCTCCGTGGTGTCCAACAAATGAGTCTTGCCTTGTGACTATATCTGATTCTAGCTATCCAGCCTTCTGAAAACAAATGAATGAGTTTGTGTCTAGGCAACATACTTAGGCCGCACGTTCATCTCGCTTTATAACTTACAAAATAACTTTGTATAAATAGATGTATATAGTTTCAAAAGAAAATGATATTCTAACTTTTAAGGTATATCGAATAAAGCAAGACCCTTACATGAGGTTGTTCAGTCCATTGCACAGTTAGCTCCTCTGTTACACGTACCTTAAATGTTATGATTGTGTGTGAATAAAATTTTAGACTTAATAATATTTTACACTTGTAGATTTCGTAACATTAAAAAAATTAAGAATAAAAGAAAATAAAAAGTAATAATAATAAAATGATTAGAGGAAAGAAGTTTCAAATGGGCCAGAAAGTTCTATTATTCCATTCGAGGCTTTTGTTGTTTCCAGGGAAACTTCGTTCGCGTTAGGTTGATACATTTGTTGTTACTAACGTGTTTGTTCATGGTGCAGTTCAGATTCAAAATGATAAAACATGGAAGACATTCAAGGTGAATGGGCATCGACTTAAGCCCTATTATGAGCCATTTGAGGAGCACACGCATGAGGAGACAATTGTGAGAGATGCACCTAAAGGAGAATGAACATGAGAGAGTCTAGGCTGAGAGACTATAAAACTCAAGCGCTGCATGAGAGGCAACCCATTTCAACCGTATCTGTGGAGGAGTCGTCTACGAGAGCTTGAATTTTCTAATCCCTTCACTCTTATGGTTGAATTGTATATGTGTTGATATGTGATCTTATTCTATGCTTATGAATTACATTCTTACTATTGAGCTTACATTGAGGACAACGTAATTTTCTAAGGGTGGGGTAGGGTTGCAAGATTATTGATTGTTTGTTTTTGTTTTCATTTATTGTTTGTGTCATGATATAAAAAAATCCGAAAAAAATGAAAACAAAAATTGTATTGCTTTATTAAGTCTTAGGATGCCCCTAAAGTCTATGATGATTATGTCTCTAAATACATAGATGATGGCTTTGCATTTCATACGAATAATTGTAAGTTTCATTGATGATGTGGATTTGGTATGAACATGTGAGATTTAGATTGAATGTAATATGTTATACATGTTTAGTTAGTTTAAGTCCATAATAACCTGTGAGTTTTTGAGCCTATATGTACTTTATTTATGAGATGTAATATGAAATTTCGTGGTTGTTCATGATCGTCACTATTCTTTGCATATTCAATAGCTATGTGTCATAGTTTTTAATGGACTCTAGAATTTACTAGAACTCACTTTTGTGATTGTTGAAACTTTTAAGTCATAAAATGCTCTGATTTTGAAAGTGATTTATAGATCATTTCTAGGAATACCACCACTTTAGCCAAACAGTCATGTATCTATATATGTGTCATGTTTGGGACCCCTTAGTTGAACCCCATTTGAGCCTACATTGAGTCTTTTCTTCATCACGTATGTTATTTCTATGCTTAGTATAGTTACCTCTACCTTGTCTTATAGACTTGGCAGAATTCTTGTTGAGATGATATTGTGATGATGCATGAAATAAGTGTGGGGTGGAAGACATTTGAAAATAAAAAAGAGAATCAAGAAGTTTTTAAGCAAGCATTGATGAGAAAAAAAACAAGAAAAAGATTTAAAAAAAATGATGAACTCGGCAAGAAAAGAAAAAAAAAAGTTATGTTGTCTTCCATTTGTGATTTGGAGTTGAGTTGTAATTGAAGGTCTACAAAATTTTACTTTACCTTTGTGCATGTTCACTTTGTGGTTAGAATGATGATTGTGTCCAACTTGTTATATTCAGCCCCCAATGGAGTTTGGTGTAATAAGGGTGATGTTTATTCTGCTAAGTTTATAGGATGACATTTGTGATTCTTTGATATTCCACGCATTTAGCTACGCCTAAATATTTACCTTATCTAATGATCCTAATGATTCTTAAAATAAGCAAATCTTGGTTTGTGGAGATGATCACAAGAGTTGAGCATATGGTTTTGGTCCATTTGTGCACTTAGTTGTTAAATGAGGTTTTCCTCTGTTATTCACAAAGTGCTTTCATTTGTTGAAATATGCAAGTTATTTGATGCCTTAATATCATTTCTCTTGCATATACTTGTGTGTGAATGATAACCATGAATATGAGTGAAAAGAAGAGAAAGAGTATGTCTTGTGAGGAGGATTGGATTGACTAAACATGTTAAATGCTTATTATCTCGTATTTGACTAATTCATACTATGAAGCATGTTTATGAAACTTGGAATTTATGTTCTTACATTCAAATGCTTAAACTTGAAAGCTATGTGTTTTGAGATTCTGAGGCAATCATTTAGGGGCAATAGTGTCTTATTTAGTTTTATTTTGCTAAGAGACTAGCAAAAGGCAAGTGTGGGGTAGTTGATATGAGCACTTTGTGCGACGTTTTTAACATGTTTTTACCTCAATTTGTACTTTGCTTACCCTTATTGTTGTACTATTGAGTCATTGAGTCGTAATAAGAGTTTTCGGCGGTATTGGATGCATTTTTATGCTTACATGAGTTTAAAAAACGCATAATTGGTATAGAGTCCTAGTTTGACTAGGAATCCTTGTTAAGTTTTGAAACTAATTATCTCTTACTTATGATTTTATTTTCTTATTTTCAGATTGGATTGAAGAGATAATTAAAGAAAAAGAGATGGAGCCAAGTCATGCAACAATTAAATAGAAGATGATCATTAAAGTTTTAAAACATGACATGATTTATGGAATAAAACATGACATTATTATAGCAAGAAAGAGACAAGTTCAAACCCTCCCTCTTTCCTCTATATATACATGGCTTCACATCTCAAATAAAATCACTTCTCATTAGCATTCATGAGCTAAAACTCTACCAAAAAACCACCATAAACTTTCCTCACAAATTAACCAAGCCGTTCACCCCAAAACCATCATCATCTCCACCGAGTTTCACTTATTGCAGCCGTACCTCTAAGGTTCATACAACGTGTGATTCTCACAACTCATCTCCATGGCTTCGTCTATTTGTGTTAATCTACATATCTTTGTCTATGAAGATTGTAAGTTGTTGTTTATGTGGAAATATTGGTTTTGTATTTGTTTTAGAATTTTCAGATTGTATTTGATATGTTTTTGAGACTATGCCGAATCTATGTTATTATAATTATTAACGTTTGTATTTCGATTGTTGTGTTCTAATCATCTTTCTCATACTTTTAAATAATTTTCAGATATGTGCATATGAATTTAGTGCTTGGATGCAGTCCCTAAGATTGTGTTTGAATGCTAGATTCATCAACCATATTAACACAAATCGAATCATGCCCTAAGTAGGTTCGGTTTGTGTTGATTAAAAGTGGTAAAAATTCTGGAAATTTGCATGTGAAACCATGGTGGGTGACGTCATACATGAAACATGTCTCCAACAAAGATTTGGTGCTTAAATGTAATCTTGTTTGATTTCTACCCTAAGTGTTGTTAAACTTGATTGCATGCAATTTAGGTGAGGCCCGAAGTCAACCTAAACGTCAATAGAAATCTTGGATGATTAGATGATCCCCTAAGGCTCTAATTGTATTGGTGTCTAAATGTATATAATCAAATGAATTAGAATGCATGATAGGTTCGAACTTATAATTATGTGGTCTAATTATAAATTTGGTTTAAGTTTGTTAAAGAGAAGTCGATCATGTAAATAATAATTTATGTTTTATTTCAGTAGTTAATAATCAATCTCAAACCCCCCATTATTTGTTAACACTAAAAGTTTAGAGTTCCCTTTAATTCCCCGGAAAGAACGATCCCTGCTTATTCTATACCAACGATGATGTTTTACAGGGTTTTTTATAGACGTTTTAACCAACGCTCTGTCAGCTGCCTCTGCGACCGTTCATGTGACACTTGGAGATATCAACCATGCCCTTTCTCGCATTGGTGTTCAGTTCCAAACTCAGATAGACCGTATTCAGCTTCTCCATTAGGCTGTTCATGAGGCTATCACTGTGCATCTCTCTCATCTTGAGGCTGCCGTTGGCGTTCTCACCGAACTTGGGTTGGAAACGCAGACCATGTTTCCTCACCAGCCTCCTCAGGCACCTCTTGCTTCCCTAGCGGCTCCGGTAAACTCCTACAACTCCTCCTCGTTGTCCAGCTCCCCGGAGTCTCTGCCGCCTCCGCCTCCCCTTCCTACAGCCGGGAGTCCTTTTTGGGATACTGTCCTTTGTGACCGTGAGCGTCGTGATGCCCGGAGTCGGATTTTTATTCAAACTGCATGGCTTGATGCTCATGAGAGTCTTCAAGATTCTCTTCTGGCTGCACAGGTTCATGCTCCTCGTTCTCCATTGCCTCCTCATGTTGGTGATCTAGGCACTGATCTTCCTCCAGCAAATGGTGTTGTTCCTGCGAATGGTGACCTTCCTTCTCATGCGTGGCCCAACTACAATTCCATCTGAGGGCATCGAAGGATCGGACGCTTGGCACGCCGTGGTGGCCATGCCTAGCCTGCTCCCATGATCAAGACTTCTCCTCCTTTGGCTTTATCACCTTAGGGGGAGACATCAAGTACACGGGTTGTTTATGTTTTATGATGGCTCGAACTGTTGTCTCTTGCATGAGACTAAGTTGTTTTCGTTTTCTTTCTTTGGTTTTGTACCTTAAGTGCAATGCACAAAACTTATGGTGTTTTTGTTTATTTTTGTTTTGAGACTAAGTTAATGTTTTGAGTTTGGTTTTAGTTTATTAGAACCTATGATCATGTCACTTGATATCTTGAAAAGGATGATCATTGATTCTTGATACCAAGTGACTTATTCTCGTATTGAGAATGTGGGAGGTTCAACTTACTATTTAGATGAGGTTATTTGATTAAACTTGTACTTATAGTGTTCTTTGTGAATGTATAGGTACTTAATGGTGAAAGGTGCATGAAAGACCAAAGAGAGAGATTGAAGGTACGCGAAATTGGCCTCCATACAGTTGATGAAGAACCAAAAGGTGTGGAGGACAAGTCATGAAGATTATATAGCAAAAGAAGAATTGAAGTTGTTTCCTAATTGGAGTAGGAAAAGATTATGGTTTGTTTTTCCTACCAAAGAAGTCTCCACTAATTTGATTATGGGTAGATTGATATATATTTGGGTATATGGAGATTGTTATGGAAAAGGGGTTTGGAGTAAAAGATGTTTTCCATATTAGAGATGGTTTTTTCCTTTCCTAGATAGAGTGGTATTAGGAATGTAGTTAATCTCTATTCGTATTTAGAGTTTGGATATGATGCATAGAAATACAGGATAATACAAGCACATCAGTAATCCTTTTGGTTCTATTATATCGTTGATCTTCAAAAAAAGAAAACTCTTACAAATTCTGAGATAAATATGGTGATAACTATGTCTAGAATCTTACTAATTTAAACATAACTCAAGTGTCATCTTGTATCTCTCTCACATATATTGATATTGATGCATATCCCTTTCGAATTCACATACTAAACGCAATAACTAATCACAATTATTAAATAATGTAACATGAGGGAGAACCATGTTCAAATTGTCAAATTCTCACACCATCAAATTTGTCCAGAGCTTTAACTAAACTCAATCTAAAAAGTCTTGAAGAACCCTAAATAAAACTGAAATCCTAAAACAAAAACAAAGTAAAGATCACAAGCATCGATAAAAAAGAAGGAAAAAGAAGTTATCGATATACATATTTTCAAGAATGGTAAAAGGTCTCTTGTAGAAGCGGAAGGAATAGAAGCCTAAGAACAATGATAAACAAATTAGAAAAGAGGATAGTTCATTAAGGGTATTGTAGTCTAACTAACTCCTAATTTGGTTAGATTTGAAATGTTAGAAAAAAACATGCTTAGAAATCATTTTAGTGCATAAATTATGGTTATTTCTCAAAAAACAAAATTCAAATAAATCGAGGTAGGGATAGGTAGCGTCAACATTTACTTCGGTATTGTCACTGGTTACTTTGCTTTTGATTAAAACTAAATTTTCTCATAAATTTAGCCATAGTATGCCATTTATGACGTAGTCAAGGCATCTGGGTGAGTCATGTATATGATGGAAAAAGTATATACATTGTATACAAGCAGGGACAGCCCTGTGTGGATGGAGGCTCATGGGGAAAAAAAATTTGAGGTCCTAAAATAAATGCTAAAAAATAATCCTAATTGGTCATAGTTTCAAAGAAAGTTGAAACATGGATAATTGTAAAATCGTACAAACAACGACAAAACAAATTCATTATTCTAAGCATATAAATAGCTTAGAAGTCATATGTTTTCACCTAATTACGATAATGAAATCTTGTCTCAACTAAAATAGAGAAGGAAAAAACTCAAAAAATCTAGCAATATACAAAATAAAGAGCTTCAAAAATCTTACATCTTATTTGTTGGATTGAGAAAGAAAAACTATGAATTGAGAAAGTTTTTATGCCTCAAAATGATTAAAGGAAAAAAATTATAATAAGAAAGAAAGAGTTATAATTAGTGCCCATTGCAGAACTCATGCATTGTAATAAGAAATAAAGAGATAATCAGTGATTATTGCATAACTCATGCATAATTAAGAAGAATTTTCTTCTTAAGTATATATTTTTTAAATCTATGCATACAAAATTTTGTATTGAGATCCCCTAAAAATTGAGGCCCTAGACTAGACTGGTGCCTAGTAATTATAATTGTCATTATAGAATCACCAACCGTATCTTCAAGGGTATCAAGGTTATGAGGGCTAATCCGCGTCAAGTGATCTTGTCATAACGCTTCCTCCTTTCGGCCACTAAGAATAGCGCTTGATATTTATCTTCATTCGACGTTAGCGGAAATCGAACCTATGTTTAGGAGTTCCATACTTAAATTCTTGTCAACTCGGCTACATGGAGTGATTGTCAGTATATATGAAAACAATAAAAATGCCTCTTATATGCTTGTCACCTAATATGTATAAATGTAATCGGGTATTGTTGTTGAATTACGCTTGTCACGTGAAATTTAAAATTTTGTTTTTCTTAGCTACTCCTAGTTTCATTAAGAGAGTCTACAAACCAAACCAAAAATCAAGCTTTAATTAGCTTCACGCCTTCACACAACAGCAACACAGTAACTTTCCTCTTCCATTTATTTTACCCCTATCATCCACTGATCCCAATCCCAATATGGCAAATACTAAATAGAAAAATATATATATTTATCTGCAGACAAGGTGGTGGGCCGTGTGGTCTGCTACCATTCATTGTTGACAGTACTAACTTAATAATATAAGCCTATGCGTTTTCGACTTCTGATTGGTTCATAGCCTCCCCAGCTGTACGGATGACAGTGACCTGTTGTAGTCTTCCCTTTTTTATATCTCCACTCCCTCTCTTTCTTTCCCCTTTTTCCCCTCTCCTCTCCTTTTCTGCTTTTCTTTCCAAATTTACATAGGAAAATATTAATAATGAAACCAATTGTAGTAAAAAAAAACCAGCCTTTCTCTTTTTCTCTATCAGAACCTTCAAGTGCCCAGTCTTCTTCAGGTTCCCTTTTTGTGTCCTCATTTTTCTTCTTTGGGTTTGTGGGTTTTACCCAAACAAGCAAACCACATATAGTCTTATATATATTAATGGTAACATTTCCATCTTTTCTTCATGGTGGGGTTTCACACAGAGAGTGACAGAGATCTCATTTAGCTATATATAGACATATATATTGAAATATATATAAATATATATTTGATTTTGTGTGTATATATATATATGAAGGAGAGGAAAGGGCCTCTACTTCTTACGCTAGCTTGGGGGTGTGACTCAAGTCTTCCAACTCAGAGTAAGGTCAATGTTTATGAATGAATGTTATGGGTCTTGTTTGTTTTCCTTTCAAAGTTTTGAGCAAAATCCTCAGATTTTCATTGCTTGGCTCTCTATCATCATCTTTTGGCTTCTCTTCTTCCTCCTCATATGTGGGATACATAGTTTTTTCTGGGTTCCTTGCTTATTCGGTAAAACTTGCTAACTTCGCTTTTCTTTCACTCTTTTTGCCATTTTTAGCCTGTTTGAGAGAGAAATCTTGGTTTTTGAATCCATCAATCACGCAAACCGTCCAAATATATATTTTGCAAAGTCCTTGAGGACTTCTTCGTTTTCTTTCCATATTTGTCAAGAAGGCCAATTTCGTAAGACTTACTTATTCCCTTTCTTATTGGCTCTCCCCAGAGTGGGAGAGACTTTGTTTTCTCCACTGGTTTTATGTCTCATTTTATAGTCTCATTATGTTTCATAATCGAACACAGATTCTACCAGACATAGATTGCTTGAGAAGTTGAGAACGCATTTGAATCTGAAGAAAGTCTCTCCTCATCTTCTACCTGATCTCTCTGCCAAGGTCTACTCAGAATCCTATCAATAACTTGCTGCGTTCATCTTCCAAATTTGGGTAAGTTTGACTCTTCATTTTTTAACGCATTAGGCTTCATTCTTGGCTGAGCTCATGCATTGTTCCCAAGTATCACTGAGATTTTACTTTGGCGTTGCCTCTTTTCTTGATTGAACAGTAAACAATGGTGCGAGGCAAAACCCAGATGAAGCGGATAGAGAACGCCACGAGCCGTCAAGTCACCTTCTCGAAGCGGCGAAGCGGTCTTCTGAAGAAGGCTTTCGAGCTCTCCATTCTCTGTGATGCCGAGGTTGCTCTCATAATCTTCTCTCCCAGAGGAAAGCTCTACGAATTCGCAAGCTCCAGGTTAGTACCCCCCCCCCCCCACAAATTGTAAGAGCTTTCAGTCATGCACTCCATCTAGAATTCTAGATGATTTAATGTGTCAATTTAAAGCCGCAGATCCATTTTTTGCAACAGCGTAAAGTTTCTGTGATCATAAAAAGCACTGTACCATGCATATGTTTGAGTAGTGTTCATCTCGCTTAGGGTTTTGTTTATACTCATATGTACATACATGAAATTTTTACCCAGATCCTCAATTTTAAGAATCTTAGTTTTCTGATCTAGCCCTTTTTATTTTCTGTAGCTTCTAAAAAATGTTTGGGTAGCTAACTAGAAGTCTAGAACATAAACTTTCCCAAAAAGGAACTTAACTCAAATGGGGCATATTACTGTTTTACGTAACTCTTTTGTTCCATTTCTGGACAGTAGCCCACTTTATCCCGTTCCTTCAACTAGTTTGGTGACTTGGTCAGTGAGCCGTATCATTGTAGGTGCCCTTCAGTTAATATTAGCTTGTGTGGTAATTAACTAATATCATTGTAGCAACTTTTTAAATAATTTATATTTTTTAAAGAAAAATAATTTATAATTCTTATTAAAAGAGTGGATAAAATTTTGAATTTATAAAAAAATTATTTTTGACACTTGAAATTAGAAAACAGTCACCTACTTTTCCCAATTTAATTTATTAAAATGTTGCCCTTATTTTTTGTAAAAATTACGACTCGTACCACTCCTGCAACTCTCTTTTCTTTCGCCCTCGACTCCACCTCCTCCAAATCCAAGAACCATGGTCGGATCAGCACTCATCACGGCCACATATTCTAATAGGCAACCAACTGTCGTTGATTGCAGACCCAACCGAGTTGATCGACGCCAACGGTCAATTCCAGAAGCCCGGTCACGCCTACAAGATCTTTTCCGGCCACAAGGAGCAAGCCTAGTTCAACTACCACTGCTCCTAGAACCTCCTTGCTGATCTCGAAGCCGCCAACTTCGTCGTCCAAAGTCGGGTTGGACAATCTTTCTTGACTAGATCGATTCCACCTCTCTCAATCACTGTCTTAATTTGTAGATTTCCAAATCAGACTAGACGGAAAAGACGCTAAGGAGATGAGCTTGTAATTTCGGGTTTGGTTTTTCCGAATTGAGGGAGATTCGAGTTGCAGAACACACGCTGACGAATGTTTTGTGTGACTGGCAGTGTGAGTCTATGACTGATGGTGTTATGTACGACAACATCAGTGTTAATGATTTGAATCGTATTGGTTGATTTGAGAAGTTGAAGATCACATAGCAATAGACAAAGGTTCGTCATTTTTAGTCATTTTTTTCTTTTTTATTTTCGCATTTCTTGTCACAACATAGTCACATAAAGCAGTGTGACTGCTTGTGACATGTTGAAATAAATGTCTAAACATGTGAAATTATGTTAAAATTCAAAGGAGATTGGTACGAGTATGCTCAGAATAAAGAGATTAACTAGAATTAGAGAGCCTTGGACTCCGGTTTCACCAGAGTAGCTTGGAGCACCACCATGAAAGGCAATAGCCTCTTGCGAGGATTTCTGCGCTTTGTATGTTGGTCGGTTCGAAGTAGGTATGGTGTCAAATTAAAGAGGGAAAATAGATTTTTCCAATGGTACCAATCACGTTCAAATCCGTCGCGGACAACCAAATTATGGTCGGAATTAGGTGAGAAGATATAAGGAGGAGAAGAAAAAGAAAGAAGGGTAAAATAGTCATGAAGAAAGGCAAAATGTGGCCTTTTTATAATTTTGTATTATATAACTTGATCTTTTAATATATATTTTTTAAATGGATGTGACCTTTTTATAATCGGAAATAAGTTGTGATTTTTTTATAATTTTTGATGACAAATTGTACCATTTTTGTAATTTTCCCTAAAAGTTTTGAAGAGAGAGTTTAACGAATAGTTAGAATTCATTGGTATGTTATGCTATTTGAGCGATTCTCTTCTTGAGAATGGTAGGGAGTTAGTTATCGACTACTTCTGGAAACAGATCTGATTGGTTCGGGATTGAGTTTTCTTGGCTCATGTCTATTGCTTCCTGCGATAGTCATGTTACTAGCAGTGTTGGTCGGATAAACTGTGGGGAATCTAGTTTCACCACCGTGTGTTTCCTTTATTGTAATCTGTTTTTTTTATCAAAACCTTTATTGTAATTTTATTTTGGTAAAATATATATTTCATTTTCTATAAAAAAACATTTCATGTTGGAACTTGGGTACAAGTTCAAAATTGTCGATCTGTAGTTTCTCTTTAGGGCGTGGTTGTACGAGCTTGCTTATAGTCCGCATGCTGCATTCGTACGAGTTTCCTCAAGGGCTTTAATGTCTAACATTCCAAGTCAGGAAATGAGGTACAAGTTGTGTACTAATAATGTCATGTAATTAAACACTCAAATTCATGTTGAAGACGATAATTCATTACATAAATCATAAAATTATAAAGTTAAAAGAGAACAAGCACGTATCCTTTCTACTGAAAATGTTTCCCGAGTTCACATTTAAAACTTTTTCTTAAACAGCTTAAAGTTTTAAAGCAAGTGCTGGTTTTTTGGGATCCAATGCTTATTTGCTCTAGAGGTTATGACGATTCAGAGTCTTCAATTTTAACTCATGGATTTGCTATGTGTCTATCGTCTAGCAAGATGTGGGGTGAGTTTAGGGTTTAGGATCCCCGTGCTTCTCCTTGTGTTTTTACATGAAAGTTTGCCCTGCCAACGAGGGCTGGGGCTGCTTTTAACTTGATATTCAGCTATCCACTGTTGGCTAAATCTCTGCTCAAGCTTCTGAGCTTGTATTAGTCTCTAACCTGTCATTTATGTATGGTTGGTCTAAACCATTCAGTTTGTGTCTCCATCATCTTCAAGGTGTTTTAGATTGGTTGTGGGTTATAAATGGAACCTTAAGAGTTGAAGATTATAATAAAACAGTTTTAAACAGTTGCGGACGGAGCTAATCTGAGCATCTCCGAATGACTAGTTTAGGTCTGGACCTGGCTGGAGTGTGCTGCAAGAGAGGGAACAGTGCAGAAAGTCAATTAATTGATGAATTTCTGAAGTAAGTTCATACTTGTGATAAAACTTCAGAAAGTATTAGAGGTGCACCTGGTCTACCGGTATGTAAAGCTAGTCTCCTATTGTATGGTCTTGAGACTGTTGACTGCCGCTGTGGAGCCTGAAGAGAGCTCTTATTGGATTCACAAATCCTTTTTATGTAGATATATACATGTTGAGATTAGGTTTTTATTGAGCTCACTAATAAGGTCATTAGGGTATTTAGAAATAGTGGATTTGTGTGAAAGCACAAAAGAGAGTTTAGAAATTTACAAGGTACTGTTCTTAGGTAATTGGAACTTTTCGATCTGCAACGAAATGTTTGAGATTCTAATCTGTCTCTGTTATCATTGTGAAGTCAGAACTCTTCCACTGATTGTATATATGGATTTCCTAGTATGTTATGTTAACTACTAATATTCTTTTTGAATTCAGCATGCAGGCAACTTTAGAACGTTATGAGAAACATACCAAAGACAACCAAGCGAATAACAAATCTGTTGCCAGTGAACAAAATGTGCAGGTTATGCCTCTTTCTTTGTAAGATAATCCAAAGCTAGAAGTGCTTGAAGTTATTGTAATCGAGGAAGAATTGGAGCCAAATTCTAATAGAAATATAATTATATGCCTTTTCATATATTCTTTTACCTCATATATTAGTATATTACCATCTATGAATGTTCTACACAATTGTTGCCATTCTTGTCTTGACGAGGTGTTAACTTTTAAAAATGGCAGCGGCTCCAGCATGAAGCTACTAGCATGATGAAGGAGATAGAGAACCTTGAAGTTTCAAAAAGGTTCACAACCTTGTCTGAGACTTTTCTTATCTTAGAAATTAGTCATACGTACTTTTCCTTGGTTTCCGAAAAGCATCTTATGAAATTTCAATTGCAAATGGCTCAGGAAGCTATTGGGAGAGAGTCTAGGAGTATGCACCGTTGAAGAACTGCAAGAAGTAGAGCAACAGTTGGAGAAGAGTGTGAACAGCATTCGAGCAAGGAAGGTTAATATCACTAAAAAAACACATTTGCAGCCGTTTTTTTATTAATTTATCTTGAAAACTATGAACTGCTAATACTGTCAGCTGTGATTTTGTCGCTTAGTCTTAATCCAAACAAATTATGCAACAATAGGTACTGAGAATAACAGTTCCTCATTTTCATTAAATAAATATTTAACAAGCTCCATTTTCTTATCTATACTGCAGACTCAGGTTTTCAAGGAACAGATCGAGCAATTGAGAGAAAAGGTAAACTGCTACACTAATACTTTTGTTTACAGGCTGCAAGCCCCTTACGACCAATCTCTCTGCCTGTGTCTTTGTAGGCGCTTTTATTTGGGCTTATCAGAATTTGTTTAGTATATGTGACAGCAGCTTACTTTTTAGAAATTTATGGGTAAAAGAAATTGCCACATCAACTGCAAAACAGAATTCAGTAACTAACCAGAAAGATCCAGGAACTAGAAGGAATTAAAAACTAGACAAAAATTTGGGATTTGCAGAACTTTTTATATTTGATTAGCCTTTTGACATTACAATATTGCAAGAGAGGCGCCCTTGTGTACATGTAGTCTTCAATTCCAACAACAGTTGTGCTTGATCCAGCTAGACTTAACTTGTTTTCCTTTATTTTTATTGACTTCAGGAAAGAGTCCTCACAGCTGAAAATGAGAGGCTAACTGAGAAGGTAAACCCTTTTCTCTATTATCACCATCATTCATCTCGTTCTTATTGTTTATGCTTTTTGTCATTACTGGCTTACCACATGTCAATGATCCAGCTAGACCCAATTTGTTTTCCTTTATTTTTTCTAATGACTTCAGGCAAGAGTCCTCACAGCTGAAAATGAGAGACTAACTGAGACGGTAAACCCTTTTTTCTATTATAACCATCTTTAATTTTGTTCATATTGTTTATGATTTTTGTCATTACTGGCTTACCACATGTGAATGAGGGTTACATGCCATGTAAAAATATGATTATGTTTTTTGTATAGTGTGGTGCTATGCAACTGAGGCAACAAGTATGTGAGCAGAGAGAAAACTTGGCGTCTAATGAAAGTAGTACAAGTTCAGACGTTGAGACTGAACTGTACATTGGACCGCCAGACAGGAGAACAAAGCACTAGCTTTCCCCCTGGTCAGAGAACTGTGCTTGTTAATACTGTATCCAAGCCATGGCTGATCAGCAGAAAACATAAAATGCTTTACTTCTGAATTAATTGCATACTGTTTTGTGTTTGTTCTGTGTTTCATTCTTGCTCCACTGATTCATGGAGTTATGCAAGGAGTTAACAAGACTATAGTAGTCTTTTTCAAATTGTGATTAATTATGAGTTGTAATTTTGTATGACTAGAAAATATTATTGCACTACTGTTTCAACATGTGTATCGGTATATCTCAACTTCTATTGAAATTTCAATTAACTTATGTATGCCTCGCTACAATGGTTATCTTTGGGATCTTATTGTGCGGTCAAGCGTAGCTTTCCCATCAAGAATTCTTTTTTTGGATTCTTGTTTATTTAAAAAAAAAAACAATGAAACGAACTCATTTGACATCAAGTCTATTCGAGCACAAGGCTCATAGATGACCATAAGGGTTAGGCATAAAAGGTGACAAGTCATCTCATGCGGACATTAACAACTAGGCAATAGGCACTAAAATGAAAAAAAAATGAAATTCAAAACTAAATTGCATAAAAAACAATAGATATAACTCAAGTTCAATTAAAGCAAAAGTTACTGAAAAACAGAAATATAACCATACAATCCTAATTGTACAAATTAAGACTGTGAGAGGCTTAAGTCATGCATAACCTAAGAGACAGAGAATGGAAAGGGAGTGGGTCAACCAAAGAGACAAAGCCCATTAAGTTAGGCCACACCCAAAGCCCAAACCGCATCCCGAAGGGCAGTCGTATGGCCTAGCCAAGAAACTCTCCACCGACCATATCCGCCACCAGTTGGCTTTTGGCGGCCTTACTCGACCCTCCACCATAGCAAGAGGCAGAAGGCTAAGACCAGAAGGCATCTCTTCTAGGTTCGGTGTCGTTCTCCGCGAGATTCTAGCATCGCTCCTTAACCGCAATTGCAATACCCTCAAGCAAGGAAGTTCTGGGCAGAGAAACCACACGATGGAGCAATCCGCCGCCACTGCTACAAGATGATAGAATACGGTCCATCACCAAATAGAAGATGTTGTTGTCGACATACTTTTCCAACTAGAAGTTGTTGTCTACTCCCAAACCATGCACATATTCTCTCGTCTCAAGCACAAGACACCCACAATCCTCATACTTATAGAGACACACCGCACAAACTTAGGACCCGCGTCAAGAGACGCATATGGCCGGTGGAGGAGAGCCTGCCGCCGCCTTTACACACGAAACCCTAGATAGGTTTTGGTATAGGTTCTCTAGTTTTTCGGGAGCAAGAATTCTTATTTTGGATTGTGATTAGTGTTTTCCAATAAAGTATTTCAATTTTTCAATTGCAAGTAGAGGTGGCAAACAGGACGGGCCGGACCAGCCCATTTATTTATCGTGTCATGCTCGGACCGGCCCATTTGCTTAAATATTAAGTCCGGCCCAAGCTCATGTCGGGCCGGGACAAGAAACGGGTCAGCTCATTACCATTTTAAGACACAATTAACATAAAAAAATAATTTATTATTAAAATATTTGTTTCATATAACTATTTAAAATAGTAAAATAAATAAAATATTATAACACATTTGATAATCTTATTTCTAAAACGTTACATATGTCAAAATAATGACTTTTTTATCACTACTTTGATGATATTTATGAAATAATATAGTTTAAATAATGAATTTAAATGATTATGATTTCAAATGTCCAATATTCAATTTTCATTATTGTAATTATTTAAATATTTATATAGGTTATATAAAATTATATATTCAACAGGTCATCCTATGAATTTATCGTGTCCGGGCCGGGCTCATTGGCTAATATATCTTGGCTCAGCCCAGCCTAGCCAATTAAAATAACGGGCTTGACCAATTTATAACAGACCAGGCCCGTGTCAGGCTCTGACTTTTTGACCCATTTGCCACATCTAGTTGCAACTTTGAACTAAATGAAGATTTTCTTTTTTACCATAAATAGAATTCATATATTTATCAGATTGCATTTGGCTACATCCACATTAAAAGATGTAAAATAACACACGATTTGGATTGTTGGAGAAAAAAACACCGGATGGTGGTTTCTTAAGTCCGAAAATCCCATTATTAGCAAGACCAGAAGATTTTTTTTCTTTTTTTCCTTGAAAATAAAACAAAGAGGTACAGTGGTCCTATATCTCATCATGCCGAGGTTTGGCTAAGAACTTTGTAAACAGCTTCTTTTGTGGGTAGTGCAGGAATGGCTCCTTTCTTTTCCACAGTGAGAGCACCACAAGCATTGGCAAATTTGAGAGCCTCCTTCAGGCAATTTTCATTCTGTATCAATAGAAAAAATTAAATCCATTGATGATCACGACACTTACATCCCGAGCCGATTTTCTAGTCGGCCTTGGAAAAGAGCATTTACCCCAATATTCATAGTAGGTAAAAGAATAAATGTATACCAGAATTGATTTCGAGTAAATGCTTTTCACGTAGCACAATGTGACCCGATAAAAGAAAGAAGTGTATACCTTGAATAACTCAGGGTCTGAAGCCAAACTGTTGAGTACAGAGCCAACAAAAGAATCACCAGCACCAGTTGTATCAACACAATCAGCTTTGATTCCTGCAACCTTACCCTTGAACTCCTGCTCATGAAATTAAAAAGGACTCAGTAAATTTACTGCTGGTAAAAAACAGTGAGAAGAATAAAATCCAATTAACTATATTAAATAATGTAAGTGAGCATCAAAATTCATATTTAACCTTTGTATAGTATCTGCAGCCTGCTGATCCTTCAGTAACTAACAGAAGCTTCAGATTGGAGTGATAAAGCTTGTTCATGACCATATCATCATCATCATCATAAGGATCGTCGCCTCCAGTCAAAAATGTAATTTCCTCCTCACTTACCTGCAGGTTTGCATATATTATTACCCACATTTCGATTATAATGCTGTAACAGCGAGTAGTGACAATGTATTCAACAATTAATGCGTGTGGTACCTTAATAATGTCAGCTAGGTTCCAAATGCTCATAATCCCCTTCCGAGCTGCCTCTGCAGAAGGCCAGAGTGGCAATCTCAAGTTTGGATCATAAGAGAGGATACAACC
Organism: Argentina anserina; assembly: GCF_933775445.1. Taxonomy (NCBI): domain Eukaryota; kingdom Viridiplantae; phylum Streptophyta; class Magnoliopsida; order Rosales; family Rosaceae; genus Argentina; species Argentina anserina. Next base: position 13,135,616 of record NC_065878.1, on the reverse strand, counting down.
GGCCTGCTTAGCAATGTCCATTGCAGTGAGATGAGCTGATCTACAAGGCTCCTCAATCAGACTAATCGAACCATAGTGAAATATTCTTGCCTGCATCCATGAAAGTTAATGTTACTTTTTGTGGTTGATTTATCAAGAAGAATGAATGCCAATCTTTTACCTTGTTGATTAGGTCCACGTTAAGTTCATTCTTAGTGAGAAGCATATCAGCACTTGGATTGCGATAGAACATGAATTCGCGTTCGCCATCACTTCTGAGTGTAACAAATGCCAATGCAGTCCTTGCATTTTGGTCAAAGCACATGCCGGAATTGTCCACATTGTTTTCCTTCAGAATATTTGACAGCATGTATCCAAACTCATCTGCACCAACCTGAAATAAACAATAAAAACAATTAAGCTAGGTTCTAATGGTTGAAGATAGAATGGTATAATATATGAGATTCCTCCCATAAATCAAAGTCCACATAGCTACATTAGATGTCTAGAAGACTCGCATATGGATGCTTAGCCGAGTATACAACAGTAAGTATAATTATGAAGAAATATGAACTCCAGCATTGGCTTGATCACCCCTCACTAGGTTAGTTCAACATAATGATGAGAAAGAAAGCAGGAAGTGTTGTAATCAACAATAGGTGCATAGAAAAGCACCTTTCCCATAAAAGCCGCTGAGCCTCCTAATCTTGATATTCCAACTGCAACATTAGCAGGAGCTCCGCCAGCAGCTTTCTTGAAACCTTCTGCATCAGCAAGTGAAACTCCAGCAGTCATAGGGACAAAATCAATCAACATTTCTCCAAAGCAAACGACCAGTTTCTTCTCTGGGACATCCTTTTTCTTAGGAATTGATGTGTTGATTGAATCTACAAGGGACCAATTTTTTAAGATTAATGATAGTAGTAAAAAAACTATATGCAGATACAATACTGATACTAATGTCAACTGGTAAATTGTGATGCATGAAGCTTGTCAAGAATCAGATAATCAAAGAAACGGTTTTAGATTAAGAATCATGTTTTAATTTTTAGAATCTTAGCATTGGACGGGATCAAACTTTTTACTTATCATATTCTCTAATGGCTAATGCGCTTCCCCACCCTCCCTGATGCCTCGGGCTGATTAAAGCTCAAGTGATTTACATTCTCATTTTCCAACTCAAGTCAACAAACAACTGAACAAGTGAGAATGTATGATCGAACTAGATAATGAGCCCTTTTGATTGCAGCTATAACAGATTAGGATTCCATCGTTATTGTTGTTACCAGAAATAAAGAGAAATGGATGCATTCAAAAAATCAAAGTAGTTAAAGTTCAAATCTATCATGTCAATTTGATACTTGAAGTTTACAAAATCTTGTGGCTCAAGGAACATGTAATTTATAAAAGTTTGAACTAAATTTATTCAGATATAAAAATAAAAGTCTAATCTGTCTGATGATACACCTGGAGCTAATAAATGAAAATCGATTCTAAGTTTTTAACCAGACAATTTCCCACCAATGTATACACAGCATTTTGCTCAATTAGTAATCAAAAAGGGGGATCAAAACTAGGAATTATAATGTATCTTGATTGTTAATACCGGTCATGGAGGGAAGCCTAGCTAACTTGGAGTGACCGGCCTTTCGGGATCTCCTGGGGAAGCAGCCACAACCCATCGGCATTTTCTTGAATTTCAAGCTTTGATGAAACTAATTGAGTGATAGTTGTGTGTTTTTGATGATGACCAAACGTTGAGAAAAAGTGAGAAATCCCAAAAGACTTTGGCTTCTTCAAAAACCACAACTCAATTAGTTTCAGGAGCTTGAAAAACAAAATTAAACTACATCAATCAGATGAAGCCCCAGAATCTGTTAAAGTTTTGAGAGCAATTCATATGTTGTACCTCTCCCTGGCCTAATATTAGAACATCTCATTATATCCAACCACATCCTCATTGCCTAGCTAAATTTTAGCTAGAACAGCAAACGTTTTTGGCTGGCCATTTTCGAATTCCTCACTTCATCTATGAAATCATAGATTGTTTGCAATATTTTGAGACACAAACTCAATCCATTTTCTTCTAATAGTATTGATCTATGTTTTGATCTGGATATTATTTAGTATGTTTGCTATATTGAGACACAAACGAAATTAATTTTCTTTTAATAGTATTGATCTTATGTTTTGATCTGGATGTCATTTTTACTAAAAATAGGAGATGGTTTTTTTTTTTTACAAAGTCTTTCAAAGACTTGCAACCATTGATACCAATCTCTTGAATATCTAATTTTTGATCCATTTTTGTTAGTGATATCAGATCTTCCTTGGCTCAGCTCAAATCATGACCGTGATTTCCTCGACTGATTAAGTGATTATAGCACTGATTGTGTAATTGATATACTGTTACGATTATTTGTAATTATGGCTTTTATTGTTATTAATCCCATACTGTAATAGACTATGTGTAACGACCCCAAAATTTCGAGCTTAAAAACTCAAAATTCTAAAGTCGTTAAACACAAAATAATCTCAATGAAATCGAAATCATTAAAATGTCACAGCGGATCAATTCTGAGTTCTCAATACAACTCAGACAAACCAATTATTACAACCCAAATTTATAATCCATACATAAAATGGAAATGTAATCATCCTCACAATCACTCACAAATCTCACAAATAAAACCACACCAATTCTCGCACACAAATCCACGCTAAAAACCTCACCACAAGTAGGATACGAACGACTTCGAGCCTCCGGAGTTGTCGCTCAATCTCCACTAATCAACACCTGCAGAGTTATCCCCTACACCATCGGATTGGTGCACCGGGATTGTAAACACAAACCCGGTAAGCTTTACAGCTCGTATGAGTAAAATAAAAATATAACTCGCATATTAATATATACGAAAAATCACAAATCATCAAATATAAATGCACTCATGAGTCAATGGACGGCCCATCTGGTCGTCCCAAAGAAATAAGAAATAAAACGCTCATGAGAAATTAAGTAACCCTTCTGGTTACCCAAATGCATTTATATTACGGGTACCAAGAACGCTGGTACACATCTGTTACCCCTCTCGTAATACACCGCCGATATTGGATAGCCACCCGCTACCCAACATCCAAAACAATCTGAGTACCCATGAGCAGATAACCACCCGTTACCTCACATGCAGTACTAAGGTAGACAGACTAGAGCTCTAACTGTATCGTAACTTTCGCCCGGTCAAAGGCTAGGTTTCGACTTGCCAAACACGTACAATAATCTCACATCATATTGTACCAAACATCAGGTCCGAAGACAATTCACATTTTAACAATCTCAATGTTAAAAATCACGTACAATAATCTCACATCATATTGTACAAATCAAAATCACAATAAAATCATAACAGTATATTATATAACAAACTATATATATATACGTATTTATTTATCATTTGTACGATATATATATATATATATATATATAATTCATTATATCTTATACATGTCATAATTTATAAACACGTCCGAAGATAAAACGTTTAACAATTTCAATATTAAACTCATATGCTTGTCATCAAATTGACCTAATCCAGATGAATTCATAACAGTATACAATATAGCAAATTATATATATATGTACTTATTACCATTTATACAATATATATAGAATCCATTATATTGTATACATGTCGTAATTCAATATTAAAAACTCTTGCAAATATCTTAGAATCACCGCAAGGGTAGATTCGTAAATATGTGAGATTTTACTCACCTTATCGAGTCGAGCGTAATTCCACAATTTCCGAAGATAATTCATTTCCTTGCTTTATAGATCACCTTGAAAAGATAAGAAAAGAATTTAGAAACGTTTCGTAAACCTTTAAATGCCGAAACAGTAATAATCGGTTACTGTTCAGCAATGTTCGGTTTTACGAATTTACTGTTCAGTGTTACTGTTCACTGTTAATAGTCACGTTACTGTTACTATTCACGATTACTGTACAAATACACAAATAATACGTATTTCTGTACGTATACATACTGTTCACGTATTTCTGTACGTATACATACTATTCAAAATGTAAATACAATCTCAGTAAATAAAATTTACTAAATTACCTTTTTACAAATTACTGAAAGTAATTTATATTTACATTTACCGTACGTAAAATTTAATTTACATTTACCGCACGTAAATAAAATTTACATTTACATTTACCGTATGTAAGTAAATTATCAAAATACCATTCTGGAATACTGTTCACGCGCCGCCGCACGTGGCGGCGCGTGGGGTGCACGCGCCACCTCCGGCAGGCCGCGCGTGGGGCACACGCGCCGACGCCAAACACGGCGCGTATCACGCCACCGCTGTGCCCAAACTCTCCCCCTCCTCCCCCTCTCCCTTTCTATGGTTTCCGACTACTCCTAAGCTAACCCACGCACCCCCACGCGCCGCCTCTAGGCGGCGGTAACCATCTCCTCCATCCACCTCCAATCTGCCCAAATCTCCATCCAAACCACTCAAATCCATCCACAAACATCACAACCATGAATTAGAACACATCCTTACCTAGATCGGATCTTGAATGGCGTCAGAAATGGTGAAATCACCGACGAGTGCTTCGCGGGGTCCTCGTGCTTCGATGCGACTCCTCGACGACGTGCTGGGTTGCGTCGTGCTTGGAGAATGATGGGGTCGGACCGGCGAGGGTGTATGGGTGGCGGTGATGGCCACGTCGCCTGGAGGAGATCGGTGCGACGCAGAGGAAGGCTCGGGGGGGTGGTGTAGATTCAGGACGGTGAGATGGAGCGTCGCCATCTCAGGGTCGACTACGGAGGGTTGAGCAGTCCTTTTGGGCTAGGCGGTGTGGCCCACGGTGGCTTGGTCGGCGAGATCGCCGGCGTAGACAGTGAGGAAGAGAGGGAGCTCGGGGAAGAAGAGAGAGATGAGGGAGAAGGAGCGAAGGGAGGCGCAGGTTTGGGTTTCCAGAAATGGAAAGCCTAACTCCTATAATTGACTATTTATACTAGTTTCCAAAATCGGAAACGAACTTCCGACGTTAATAACTTTTACATCCGACGTCTGATTAGAACTCGTCACATGCTCACGAACTCGTATCAACGAGCTCTACAACTTTCGTGAAGAAAGTTTTCGTAACCGAGCGACGGAATAAAAGTCGATAATTTCGTTCGGAAACGTAACGTTTTTCTTATTAAACGTTCCGAGAACGTTTCCGTTTCCGTTCCGTAAAGTTGCAAACAATTATATTCATTTAAACTGAAATTCATAACTTTATAGAATTCAAATTAATCAAATAATGTATTGAAAAATTTAGGGTTATTACAATCTACCCCCCTTAAAGGAATTTCGTCCCGAAATTCAAGCTCACTCAACAAACAATTGTGGATATCTGGTCATCATGGTGACTCCACAGCACCTTAACTAGCTCAACTTCTCTCCTCCGAAGCTTCTTTGTGGATCTATCCAGGATACGAACCTGCTCGACCACAAATGTGGCATTTTCCTTTACTTCAATGGTGCTATGATCGATCACATGTGACTCATCTGGTACTACTTCCTCAGCATGGAAATGTGGAAGACGTTGTGAACGCCCGACATGCTAGTAGGCAAGGCTAGTCGATAAGCTAGTTCGCCCACCTTCTCAAGTATCTCAAAGAGCCCAACGTACCTCGGAGCCAACTTTCCCTTCTTGCCAAATCTCACCACACCCCTCATAAGTGAAACTTTCAAGAACACATGATCGCCGATCTCAAATTCCACATGTCTCCTCTTCAAGTCCGCATAGCTCTTCTGTCTGCTCTGAGCGGTCCAGATTCTATCCCGAATGATCGAGATCTTCTCAGTGGTTTCCTGAACCACCTCTGGACCCATCAGTGCCTCATCACCAACTTCGGCCCAACAGATCGGAGATCGACATGGCCTACCATAAAGTGCCTCATAAGGTGCCATGCCAATGCTAGAATGGTAGCTGTTGTTATAGGCAAACTCAATCAATCTCAAATGATCTTCCCAACTACCCTTGAAATCCAGCACACATGCTCTCAACATGTCTTCCATCACCTGATTCACCCTTTCCGTTTGTCCATCAGTCTGAGGGTGGAAAGCTGTACTCATATCCAAGGTGGTGCCCATCGCCTTCTGCAAACCACCCCATAACTTCGAAGTGAAACGTGGATCTCGATCAGAAACAATAGAAACTGGGGCACCATGAAGTCTCACTACCTCATCCACATATAGTTTCCCAAGCACGTCCACAGAGTACTTCATTGACACTGGGAGAAAATGAGCCGACTTCATCAACCGATCGACAATCACCCATATGGCATCGTGACCCTTCTTCGATCTAGGCAATCCGGTCACGAAATCCATAGATATCTGCTCCCACTTCCAAAGAGGAATTGTCAGTGGTTTCAACATGCCAGCTGGTCGTTGATGTTCTGCTTTCACTTGCTGACATGTAAGGCACTTCGATACAAACTCTGCTACATCTTTCTTCATACCATTCCACCAGAATTGCCTGCATAAGTCCTTGTACATCTTGGTATTCCCTGGATGAACGGTATAACGTGATCTATGTGTTGTACGAAGGACCTCCTCCCGAAGATCATCACAATCTGGGACACACAATCTAGCCCCAAACCTCAACCCTCCATCGGGTCCAACTCTCCACTCAGAAGGGCACTCATCAAGCGTATCAACTACAAGATCTGCCAACTTAGCTTGAGAGAGTCTATCCCGCGCCTGACCCTGTATGAACCTCGTGATCAATGTGGGTTGCACCGTGACACTACCAAGAAAGACCCTTGGTTCTCCTCCCGATGGTACCAAATCAAACTCTGATGCAGTTTCCAGCATGAACCATTCCTGGACCATAAGTGAAGCCACCATGCCTCTCGGTTTTCTGCTCAAGGCATCAGCCACCACATTTGCCTTCCCGGGGTGGTACTCTAATGTGAAGTCATAGTCCTTGAGGAGTTCCATCCATCTCCTCTGCCTCATATTCAGCTCCTTCTGTGAGAACAAGTACTTCAAACTCTTATGATCTGAAAAGAGTTGAAACTTCTCACCATACAAGTAATGTCTCCAAATCTTCAGGGCAAACACAACCGCCGCAAGCTCTAGGTCGTGTGTCGGATAATTCTTCTCATGAATCTTCAACTGTCTCGAGCCATAAGCAACAACTACTCCATGCTGCATCAACACACAACCCAAACCTTGGAGCGAAGCATCACTGTAAATGACATAGCCACCACCACTTGAAGGAATCGTCAAAACTGGAGCGGTGGTCAATCTGGTCTTTAGTTTGTTGAATGCTTCCTCACATGCATTCGTCCACACGAACGGAGTATCTTTCTTAGTCAACTTGGTCAATGAAGATGCAATACTAGAAAACCCCTCGAGAAACCTCCTGCAGTAACCTGCCAACCCGAGGAAACTACGGATCTCTGTAGGATTCTTTGGACGACTCCAATTCTTTACTGCCTCTACTTTTGACGGGTCCACTAGCACTCCATCTTTTGAGACAACATGACCAAGGAATTTGACCTCTTCTTTCCAAAACTCACAATTCTCTAGCTTGGCATACAGTCTCGCCTCCTTCAAGGTTTGCAACACTGTCCTCAGATACACCACATGTTCTTCTTGTGTCTTGGAGTATATCAGAATGTCATCCACAAACACCACAACAAACTCATCCAAGTACGGGCTAAATACTTGGTTCATCAAACTCATAAAGACAGCTGGTGCATTCGTTAGACCAAATGGCATGACAACAAACTCATAATGTCCATACCGGGTCCTGAAGGCTGTCTTCGATATATCTTCTTCCTTCACTCTGAGCTGATGATAACCGGATCTCAAATCAATCTTAGAGAACACTGTGGCACCTTTGAGCTGATCGAACAAGTCATCAATCCTAGGTAAGGGGTACCTATTCTTGATGGTCACCTTGTTCAGTTCTCTGTAGTCTACACATAACCGCAGAGAACCATCTTTCTTCTTCACGAACAAAACCGGTGCTCCCCAAGGTGAAACACTAGGTATAATGAACTCTTGGTCTAATAGCTCATCGATCTGCACCTTCAACTCCTTAAGTTCATTCTGCCCCATTCTATAGGGCGCATTTGATACAGGTGCCGTACCAGGTACCACATCAATGCAGAAATCTACAACCCTTCGAGGAGGTAGCCCTGGTATTTCTGGGAACACTTCACCAAACTCAGATACTACCCCAATGTCTGCGATAGTTACTTTCTGATCCACTGACTCCACATGTGCCAAAACTCCTGATCTCATGGCGTTATCAGACTTGAGGCAACGATAACGAAATACTGGCTCTCCGGGTCTATGAAAGGACACCACCATGTCAAAACAATCAATCACAGCATGCTGTGGTCTCAACCAATCAATCCCCAAGATCACATCATAAGTGTGGTCCGGAATCACAATCAACGAAGCAGAGAACTCTCTACTTCCAATCAAAATCGGACAAGCTTTGGAGATTGTCTCTAACTCAAGTGACGCTCCCAGGGGTGAAGTGACACATAAGGCGTCCCCAAGGGGTGTAGGAATCAATCGTAGCATCTCTACTACCGAACTAGCAATGAATGAATGCGATGCTCCCGTATCAAACAGTACTCTAGCAAGGTAGTCAAAAAGTGATAATGTACCTTCCACTCCTGTGTCTCGCTGACCCACTGCGAACACTCTAGCTTGGCCAGCTGGTAGCTGTCTCTGCGGCCGTTCCTGCCTTCCCTGAAGTGGTCGGGTACAATCTCTAGCTATGTGTCCGACTTGCCCGCACCGGTGACAGCCTGTTCTCTTCGGTTTCGGACATGCTGAGGCGTAATGTCCCATCTCGTTGCAGCCATAACACCTCACCGCTGCCAATGGTCTAAATGGTGCAGCCCTGTTAGCTTGGGGTGTCGCCCTTGCCGTAACCTGATAGTGGGGTCTTGGCCTCTTCCATGACCTACCCGTCGGTCCTGAGTGCTCGCTACCTGTACATATTGCCTTGCCTTTTCCCTTTGCATCCCTACTTCCCACATCTCCTGTTCGAGTCTTATCAGCCTGCTCCAAGCTCATGGCACTCTCAAATATCAACTCCCTAGTAGTCAGGCAAAGGACTGATATCATGGTCTTGTACTCCTGTTTCAGCCCTCGTAGATACTTCTGAGATAAAGCGGTCGTACCCATAGGCCTGACATACCGATACAGCTGCGAGAATCGAGCGTCATACTCTCTAATGGTCATGTCTCCCTGCACCAGTGCTAGAAACTCCAACTCTAAGTCCTCCTGTACTGAGGCTGGAAAATACTTCTCTCGGAATATGGTGGTGAAACCTCCCCATGTGAATGTAGACACATCCACAGTCTGTCTCATGCTCTTCCACCAGTCTAGAGCATCACCTTTGAGAAAGAATGTAGCTATCTTTCTCTTCTCAATCTCTGTGCACTCTATCATCTCAAAATAAGTCTCCATACCCTCGATCCAATGGTCAGCTACCATATGATCTAGTCCTTCATGAAAGGTCAGCGCTGACAGTGCACTAATATCCTTGATCAGCTTCAACACTCGACCGTCATCTCTAACCGCAGGAGCTGGCTCAACCTGCTCCTCCTGTTGAGCGGCCTCCTCATACAGGTTCTCCACGTTGCGGACTCGGCCTGCGGCCCTACCTCGACCTCGGCCTCTCGCCCGTCCTCGGCCCTGTCCTCGGCCCTTATCAGCGTTCATCACCTTCAAACAACGAAACACTTAGTCAATACTTGTGAAGTCTCGAATTCAACTAAAACAGATTCAATAGACATCAACATGAAATTCAGAATACGATGAATCATCGAAGTATCATCACGATACTCCCTAGAGGACCAAACCATAAGGTATGGCTCCTAAAACACTCTCGCGTACCCGACGACATATCAATACCGAGGAGCATGTGATGGGTGCCCGCCTGCAGTCGGATCATCGCTCCCGGATGATATTGATAATCTCCAAATACGCACTTAGGCTCTGATACCAACTGTAACGAACCCAAAATTTCGAGCTTAAAAACTCAAAATTCTAAAGTCATTAAACACAAAATAATCTCAATGAAATCGAAATCATTAACATGTCACAGCGGATCAATTCTAAGTTCTCAATACAACTCAGACAAACCAATTATTACAACCCAAATTTATAATCCATACATAAAATGGAAATGTAATCATCCTCACAATCACTCACAACTCTCACAAATAAAACCACACCAATTCTCGCACACAAATCCATGCTAAAAACCTCACCACAAGTAGGATACGAACGACTTCGAGCCTCCGGAGTTGTCGCTCAATCTCCACTAATCAACACCTCCAATCTGCCCAAATCTCCATCCAAACCACTCAAATCCATCCACAAACATCACAACCATGAATTAGAACACATCCTTACCTAGATCGGATCTTGAATGGCGTCAGAAATGGTGAAATCACCGACGAGTTCTTCGCGGGGTCCTCGTGCTTCGATGCGACTCCTCGACGACGTGCTGGGTTGCGTCGTGCTTGGAGAATGATGGGGTCGGACCGGCGAGGGTGTATGGGTGGCGGTGATGGCCACGTCGCCTGGAGGAGATCGGTGCGACGCAGAGGAAGGCTCGGGGGCGTGGTGTAGATTCAGGACGGCGAGATGGAGCGTCGCCGCCTCAGGGTCGACTACGGAGGGTTGAGCAGTCCTTTTGGGCTAGGCGGTGTGGCCCACGGTAGCCTGGTCGGCGAGATCGCCGGCGTAGACAGTGAGAAAGAGAGGGAGCTCGGGGAGGAAGAGAGAGATGAGGGAGAAGGAGCGTAGGGAGGCGCGGGTTTGGGTTTCCAGAAATGGAAACCCTAACTCCTATAATTGACTATTTATACTAGTTTCCAAAATCGGAAACGAACTTCCGACGTTAATAACTTTTACATCCGACGTCCGATTAGAACGCGTCACATGCTCACGAACTTGTATCGACGAGGTCTACAACTTTTGTGAAGAAAGTTTTTGCAACCGAGCGACGGAATAAAAGTCGATAATTTCGTTCGGAAACGTAACGTTTTTCTTATTAAACGTTCCGAGAACGTTTCCGTTTCCGTTCCGTAAAGTTGCAAACAATTATATTCATTTAAACTGAAATTCATAACTTTATAGAATTCAAATTAAATCAAATAATGTATTGAAAAATTTAGGATTATTACACTATGAATCATCCTATAAATCTTATATATATTATATAGAGGTGTCAAACGGGCCCGGGCCGGCTAATTTGCTTAAACATCAGACCGGGCCCAGCCCATGGCCCAAACCTATGTCAGACCGGACTCAGGCCCATGCAGGGCCAAGAAGTGGGCCGACCCAGCCCGGCTCATTAGCATTATAAGACACAATTAGAATATTTGTTTTATATAAGATAAATAAAATACTATAACATATTTCATAATCTTATTTCTAAAACGTTACATATGTAAAAACAATTACGTTTTCTTCACTACTTTAATCATATTTGTGAAATATTGTAGTTAAAATCAAGCATTTCTCGACTTTAACCATAACCATATTGTGCATTAGATTGTGTCCATATGTTTTCATTTGATTGCATCTCATTATAGAATAAATATGGTGGATAAGGCATGTTGAATTTCCCCCATAAGGGTAAGGTTGTAATAACCCGATTTTTCGGAACCAACTATTGGCTTGTTTTAAATTTATTAAATTTGTGAAATTCATTTAAAACGACATTTGGTCGCTTGCGACGTTTCAAAACGAAAACGTAAACGTTTTCGGAACGTTTATTTAAAAAAAACGTTACGTTTCCGCGACGTGAGTATCGACCTTTTCTCCGTCGCTCGTTTACGAAAACTTCCTTCACGGAAGTTGTAGAGTTTGCCGATACAAGTTCATGGACATGTCACACGTTCGAATCGGACGTCGGACGTGAAAGTTATTAATGTCGGAAGTTAGTTTCTGATTTTGGAAACTAGTATAAAAATGACATTTTTCTGATTAGGGTTTCCATTTTTTGGAAACCCCTCTCTCTCTCTCCTCTCACCCGCCTCCCTCATCTCTCTCTCTCCCCGATCACACTCTCTCCCTCCCTCTCGAAATCTCACCGGCGATCTCCATCTCCAGCCCGCCGTGTCTCTCACCGCCGGCATCTAGAGCACCGCAGGGACCTCCGCAGCAAACCCCGAAGTCGACTCGCCGTTCCTTGCCGCCGGGAACCCCCACGCTGCAACCCGAGCCGCGTTTTCTTCTCCACCGTGCAAGCTCCGTCTCCAGCGACCTCCGGTGGTTCTCGAGCTTGTCGAGGTAAGGGTTTCGCATGTTTAATGGATTGGTGTGATTGTTTGATGATTTGATGGGGTTTTGAGGGTGGATCGAAGGAGGAGGGGGGAGATTCAGTCGCCTTAGGCGGCGCGTGTAGGGGCGTGGAGTGACCTAGGGGCAGCGTGAGGCCGTGGGGAGAAAGTGGGGGAAGAAAGGAGGAGATTGGGGGCGGCGGTGGCTTGATACGCGCCGTTGGTGGTGTCATCGCGTGGGCCCCACGCGCTGTCACAGTAAGTGGCGCGTCAGAGCCACGCGCGGTCTGCCGGAGGTGGCGCGTGTACCCAACGCACCGCCACGTGCGGCGGTACGTGAATAGTGTTTTCAAACAGTAAATTGTAAAAATTTATTTTTACGACGGTGTATGTAAAAAGTGATTTACGTACTGTAAATGTAAATTTATTTTACGTACGGTAAATGTAAATGTAAATTACTTTCAGTAAATATAAAAGTAATTTCAGAAGGGTAAATCGGTAATTATGATTTACTGAGATAATATTTACATTTGATTAGTATGTATACATACAGAAATACGTTAGTATGTATACATACACGTACATGAATACGTAATTGATGAGACTTATTTTGCATCACTTCCTCTTATATGGCTCCAACTCTATTCCGTCTCGGCTCCCCCTTCACTTATGGTGACCAACAACACGCACATGGCCCCTTTCCTTCTCCACCATGGGTCGTAAGCAATGGCTCTAATGGATTCTTTAGTCCTCTTTCCAAATGGTGTCCTAATAGGCAAACGGGCCGAGTCGGGCTAGCCCATTTGTAGCGGGCTAAAACAATGCCCGTACCGTAATCGGACCGGCTAATTTATTTTTCATGTCGGATTCGGACTGACCCATTTGCTTAAATATTAATTCCAGCCTAGCCCATATCAGGCACGGGCCCGAGACAATAAGCGGGCTGCGAGCCCAACCCATTAGCATTATAAGACACAATTAACATTATAAAAATTCTGTAATTAGAATATTTGTTTTATATAACTATTTAAAATAGTAAAATAAATAAAATACTACAAAACATTTGATAATCTTATTTTTAAAACGTTACATATGTCATAGTAATGACTTTTTAATCACTACATTGATAATTTTGTGAAATAATGTAATTAAAATAAAGGTTTTGATTTAAAAGGTTTAATGTTCAATTCTCATTATTATAATTATTTAAATATTTATATAAATAATATAAAATTATATGTTTAACGGACCAGCCCATGAATTTATCGTGTCCGGGCTGTGACATGCTCCAAATTGACTCGAACTTGACCCGGCCCATGGACTAATAATTCTTGGCCCAGCTTGGCCCATTAAAATAACAGGTTTAGGTTGGGCCAGGCCGCTAATGTGTTCGGGTCGTGCATGGCCAATTTCTAACGAGCGAGACCCGTGCCAAGCTCAGGATTTTTGGTCCACTTGCCATTTCTAGTCCTAATTGTCACTTTAATCATCATGGAATTCTCAATGCCCCATCGCTATTCCGGCCCTGATATTGTCGCTCCTTTTGCTGGTGTCCATTTTGTTGTTGCCCTGACTTGGTACCTTGACACCAAAGCTACACATCATATTACCGCTATGCCTGTGAAGAATCCACAACCCTATGGTGGTCCTCATAATGTCTATATGGGTAACGGTGACTTGATAACCGTTTCTCATACTAGTAACCTTCCTTTATCATTAGGTTCTTCTAAATTCTCTTTACAGAATGTCTTTCAGATTCCCTCGATTCGTAAGAATCTTCAGTCTATTGCTCTTTCACTAAGGATAATCTTGTTTTCTTTCTATTTGCTCTAGATTTCTATCAAATCTATTGTCAACGTATTGGTTGCCTCTTGTTTCAGGGTCCTTGTCAAGATTGTCTCTATCCACTTAATTTGTCCGGTGTCTCTACTACTCCATAAACTCTTGCCTCTATTCATTTTTTTGTTTGGCATAATCGTTTGGGTTATCTATCTTCAAACATTTTAGGGCATCTCAATCTTCTCTTGGTTTTACGTTGTCTGTTAATTCCTTTTGTCAAATTTGTGCACTTAGTAAATCTCACCAATTGTCTTATCCTTCAAATCATGAGACTGGTAACACTCCTTTTCATATTATTCATAGTGATGTATGACAATCATCTATTTTGTCTGCCAATGGTTTCAAGTATTATATTCTTTTTACTAATGAATTTTCTCGTTATACTTGGATCTATCCCATGCGACGCAAAAATGAACTCCTGACTCATTTTCAGACTTTGGTTGCCATGATTCAAAATATTTTTCATTATACCATCAAAATTTCTTCAAAGAGACAATGGGACTAAATATGTCAATAATGCCTTCTCACATTATTACAAATTGTTAGGCATTCAACAAAGGTTTTCTCATTTCCATACACCACAACAAAATGGCCTTATTGAGTGTAAACATCGCCATACTGTCACTGTCACTTGTAGTCTCCTTCTTACTTCTAAGTCACCTCATCATCTTTGGGTTGAAGCTGCCTTAACTTTTATTTATCTTATTAATCTCATTCCTACTACTCCACCATTGCTTGGGATACTCCACGTCTCTATGGTAGTCCTACCTCTTAATTACTCTTCTCTAAATGTCTTCGGTTGTTCTTGTTTTCCTCATTTTGGGTCTTATGTCTCTGATAAACTATCCGGTCATAGTGTTGAGTGTGTTTTTATCGGATATAGTCCACAACATAAAGGCTATTGTTGTCTAAATCCAAACACTAATCATGTCTATGTGTCTAGGGATGTTTTATTTGACGAAACCACCTTTTCTTACAAGCATTTGCAGGCACAAACTCAGGCCCGTTGGAGTTCATTTTGCCAATTCTCCTCCAACCACACCATCTCCTTCAACAAGCAGGTCGGATCCGATCCATATTTCCACGGGCCCAACTTCTCACTCTGACCCATAAGAAGACCAACCTAATCACTCATGCTCATAGCATCCTTGGTGGGAGGAACAACGCAAACTTTGGTCTTACCCTCTCTTTCATCGGTCACCACTCCTCCGGCCTTCTCTGTGCCACCGCACAGACCTCCGCCCTCCTCTGCTCCACTGCACCGTCCGCAGTCTTGCACACCTATCAGCGCCGCGCACCACCACCACCAGAAACAAATATGGAGGTCACGCTTATCAATGCGCCTCTCCCATCTATCCAGATTGCATCCCTCTCCGTGTGCTCGATCTCTAAATCCGGCCATTGACACAGCATCTCTGGCCCCTGCCGACCCCGCTCAAGCCCCTGCTGAGTGTGCTCTGGCTCTTACTGACCCACCGCCTGTAACGACCCCAAAATTTCGAGCTTAAAAACTCAAAATTCTAAAGTCGTTAAACACAAAAATAATTTCAAAATATATCGAAATCATTAAAGTGTAACAGCGGATCAAATTATGAGTTCTCAATACAACTCAGACAACCAATTATTACAACCCAAATTTATAATCCATACATAAAATGGAAATGTAATAATCCTCACAAATCACTCACAAATCTCACAAATGAAATTACACAAATTCTCACACACAAATCCACGCTAAAACCTCACCACAAGTAGGATACGAACGACTTCGAGCCTCTGTAGTGGTCACTCAACCTCCACTAATCAGCACCTGCGGAATTATCCCCTACACCATCGAATTTGGTGCACCGGGATTGTAAACACAAACCCGATAAGCTTATAGCTCGTATGAGTAAAATCAAAATATAATTCGCATATCAAAATATACGAAAGATTACAAAACAACAAATATAAATGCCCTCATGAGTCAATGGTCAGCCCATCTGGTTGACCCAAAGAAATATGAAATGAAACGCTCATGAGAAAATTAAGTAACCCTTCTGGTTACTCAATGCATTTATAAACGGGTACCAAGAACGCTGGTACACATCTGTTACCCCTCTCGTAATACACCGTTGATATTGGATAGCCACCCGCTACCCAACATCCAAAATAAACTGAGTACCCATGAGCAGATAACCACCCGTTACCTCACATGCAATACTAAGGCAGACAGACTAGAGCTCTAACTGTATCGTAACTTTCGCCCGGCCAAAGGTTAGGTTCCGACTTCCCAAACACGTACAATAATCTCACATCATATTGTACCAATCACGTCCGAAGACAAATCAACATTTTAACAATCTCAATGTTAAAAAATCACGTACAATAATCTCACATCATATTGTACCAATCACGTCCGAAGACAAATCAACATTTTAACAATCTCAATGTTAAAAAATCACGTACAATAATCTCACATCATATTGTACCAAAAATCATGTCCGAAGACAAATCAACATTTTAACAATCTCAATGTTAAAATCACGTACAATAATCTCACATCATATTGTACCAAAAATCATGTCCGAAGACAAATCAACATTTTAACAAACTCAATGTTAAAATCACATACAATAATCTCACATCATATTGTACAAATCAAAATCACATGCTCGATATTTAAATCTCGTCATCGAAATGACATAAATCACGATAAAATCATAACAGTATATTATATAGCAAACTATATATATATGTACATATTTACCATTTATACAATATATATATAATCCATTATATCGTATACATGTCATATTTCATAAACACGTCCGAAGACAAAAACTCGTCCGAAGACAAAACTCGTCTGAAGACAAAACATTTTAACAAACTCATGTTAAAACCACGTACAATAATCACACCTCATATTGTACAAAAATCACATCACATGCTCAACATTTAATTCTCGTCATTCGAAATGACCAATTCCAATGAATTCATAACAGTATATAATATAGCAAACTATATATATATGTACTTATTACCATTTATACGATATATACGTAATCCACTATATTGTATACGTGTCGTAATTCAATATTAAAAACTCTTGCAAACATCTTGGAATCACCGCAAGGGTAGATTCGTAAATAAGTGAGATTTTACTCACCTTATCGACTCGAGCGTAATTCCACAATTCCCGATGATAATTCCTTTTCCTGATTTAACGATCACCTTGAAAAGATAAGAAAAGAATTTAGAATCGTTTCGTAAACCTTTAAATGCCGAAACAGTAATAATCGGTTACTGTTCAGCAATTTTCGGTTTTACGAAGTTACTGATCAGTGTTACTATTCACGGTTACTGTACAAATATACAATTAATACGTATTTCTGCACGTATAAATATTATATACGTATTTCTGTACGTATAATTATTATATACGTATTTCTGTACGTATAAATATTATATACGTATTTCTGTACGTATAATACTATATACGTATTTCTGTACGTATAAATATTGTATACGTATTTATGTACGTATAATACTATATACGTATTTCTGTACGTATAAATATTATATACGTATTTATGTACGTATACGTACTGTTTAAATGTAAATACAATCTCAGTAAATAAAATTTACTAAATTACCCTTTTACAATTACTTTTTACATTTACTGAATGTAATTTATATTTACATTTACCGTAGGTAAAATTTAATTACATTTACCGTACGTAAATAAAATTTACATTTACTGTACACAGTAAATTACCAAAATACACTTCTGCCAAAATTGTTCGCACCGCCGCACGTGGCGGCGCGTGGGGTACACGCGCCACCCGCCAGCAGGCCGCGCGTGGTGCTCACGCGCCGATGCCACCAACGGCGCGTATCACGCCACCGCCACCCCATTTCTCTCCTTTTCTTCCTCCTCTTCCTCCCCATGGCCTTACGCCGCCCCTAGACTACTCCACGCACTCACACGCGCCGCCTAAGGCGGCGGTGTTCCACACTCCACCTCTACCTCCGATCCTCCTCCAAATCTTCCCCAAATCAATTCAAATCACCACACAATCACACATAAGCATCAAAATCATCATCTCATACCTAGATCGAACGGTGGAGGCTTCGAAAATCGTCGGAGAGGAACGAATCGCCGATCGTGTCGATTCGTCGAGGAGGTGTCGTCGTGTCCCTTCCCTCGAGCGTAGGTGTAGCAGGATTGAGGTGTGATGGAGGTGCACCTGCTCTACCCCTTAGCTTCGTCGGAGAAGGCTTGAACAGTGGCGAGTCGTTGCAGGGCAGAGGAGATAGGCGTCGCTCCTCGGCGACGAGAGGAGTTGCGTCTTGCCCGGAAGGAGAAGGAGTCGAGCTCGCGGATGCATCGAGACCGGCGGTGAGAGACACGGAGGTTGGAGCCCGTCGGATCGTGGCTGGAAATTTTCTGAAGAAGGGAGTGAGGTTTCGGGGAGAGAGCGAGATAGAGAGGGAGGCGAAGAGAGTGAGGAGAGAGAGGGGTTTCCACAAATGGAAACCCTAAAACAGAAAAAGTTCTTTATATACTCGTTTCCAAATCGGAAACTAACTTCCGACGTTAATAACTTCTACATACATCATCCGATTAGAACGCGTCACATACCCACGAACTCGTAACGACGTGCTCTACAACTTTCGTGAAGGAAGTTTTCGCAACCGAGCAACGGAATAAAAGTCGATAATTTCGTTCGGAAACGTAACGTTTTTCTTATTAAACGTTCCGAAAACGTTTCCGTTTTTCGTTTCAAAACATCGCAAACAATCACATTCGTTTTAATCGAACTTCACAACTTAATAGAATTTAAATTTAACCAAATATTGTTTTGAAATTTTAGGGTTATTACACCGCCATTCCTCCACCAATGCAACTAGATTGCACGATGGGATCACCAAACCTAAAATTGGATTCGATGGCACAGTCAGGTATTCGATTCCCAAGACTCTTCTTATTGTTATTATTGATCTAGAGCCTACTTGCTATTCACATGCTTCTGAATCCAAAGAATGGCGCTCTGCTATGGCTGAAGAGATCAATGCTCTCATGAAAAATCAGACACGGACCCTTGTTCCTCCATCTCCCTCTCAAACTCTGATTGGTTGTAAATGGGTCTTCCGTATAAAATGGCATCCTGATGGCTCAGTGGAGCGTTACAGACCCGCCTTGTTGCCAAGGGTTTCCGTCAACGCCCACGGCATTGATTATGAGGAGACATTCAACCATGTTATCAAACCGGCGACCATACACACAGTACTTCTTCTTGTTATTGCAGTGTCGCGAAGCTGGTCCATTCGCCAACTTGATGTCAAAAATACTTTTCTGCATGGTTTTTTTAACAGAAGAGGTTTACATGAATAACCTCCTGGATTTGTTGATCCCAATCATCCAACCTATGTCTGCCGGCTCCACCTCTAAATGCTAAAGTTTGTACCCTTGTGTGATCCATATTTTATTGTTAGATGATTTTACCCATCAGAGTCAGAACAGATGAAATTTGGATAGGGATTATATTTGTTATTCTAATTTTATCACTATGGGAGGGGAATGCTGTCTATATGTTCTGCACTATTTGCCCCTCACACGCATTTCTGGAACTTTGGTAGAGTTCAAAATCAATTTGTTTTTTTGGTAGAGTTCAAAATCAATTTGTTTTTTTGGTAGAGTTCAAAATCAATTTGTTTTTTTGGTAGAGTTCAAAATCAGGCTCTCAAAATCATTTGATTGTGTCTTTTCAATATTCTTCAAATTTCTAAAGCCTACTAATGTTTAGCCCAATGCAAGTGAATGACTTTTAAACAGTTGGGCCGTAAAAAATTGAATAAGCAAAATTAATAAATGAGCGGGTAGAATCTCCACTAAAGGAAATCAAGCAAGGTACAGTTCAAGAAGTATAGATCGACATCTTGATCTTGTCTTCCATATTTTCAATAAGTACGTAAATATGATGGACAGCAGTATGCAGTTCCATTACAAAACATTAGATATGCTAAAGCTTAGTTGCAAATCCTGATATACTCATGATATCAGATAAATTTAGAGGGCCCAAATCCATACCTACTTATTGTTCAGTTTTTTGTTTATTTATATTGAAGACTTGAAGATAGAGTACTAGCTGTAGCTATAGCTATAGTGTACTCAAAGAACCCATCCCTGGATGAAGTTGGTCTCGGCAGCCATGGCCATGCTCTTCGGAACTTCTGCTGATTCAGCAGCAACGTAGTGCTGGTACCTGCTCAGACAACAATAGAATACCAATAAGCACTTTTCGCTTTCACCAATTTCTGAGTTTGGAAACAGACTCATTAAATACCAGCTAGCTATTTAGAACATATATGTGTGTGTGTGTGTGTCTGTTTCTGAACTTCTAATCCCGTGATGTTCTATTAATTTTGTTCATGATATAGGAGCAATATAGGAAATGACATATTCATGCATGACAAGAGGCCATCTTTTCCATTTTGTGCACAAAAGAGTACAAGTAGTGGTTGAGAAATTTGAGATGAATGGACATGAGGGTCTAGTTATACTTTCACTAGATATATAGATCTTCATAAGGTTAGAACTTAGAAGGGATATAACATTGTTGTCTAGTATTTTTGTAATTCATGATATCGTTCCCATTATGCAATATATTTGTGTCAAGTTCATGACGTACTTCTAGCAAAAAAATGCAGGAAAGACAAAGTTGTGTACCCAATTTGTAAGATGGGTTCAGGAGGGGGATCCATGTGACTGGCTTGTGAAGGATGTAAGAAGTTGTTATTCCCAGCTGCCGCAGTGTTGGAGCTCCAAAAGTCTTGAATGGCTTTGAGATTTTCTCCCTCCTTTTGAAGCTAAAATTAAAGCATGCATACGTTTAGCATTTCAGAAAATATTACATAGATGTTGGGATTATTACACTATTACCAACAAATATAGGAAATATGATAGAACTTTCATCTTCTCAGTCTTACCTTATCCCTGAGCTGCAGGTTAAGGTCTCCAAGCTGTCGCTCCTGATGTCATAAAAAAATAGATATGAAGCATATGTCAGATTGATTATATCACAAGAATTCATAGGAAGAGGAGAGATTGAACAATTCATTTAGGATTGTAAAAGTTTCATCTTAATTTGTGGAATTAGATCCAGAGAGATGCATCTAGTACAGTTGAGATCATATAATACATTTCACATGAACTAGCTGCAAGAGTACGGATTATGTATCAAGACCGCATACGCATATATTATTGCATATACATCATTCTAATATTATAGTTAGACAATACAATAGACTGATTTCTAAGCAAGATAATGAAACTAATATTATGTTTAAATGGCTGGTTTCTTACTCGTATGTCCGTGCACAACAGCCATTTAATATGCGAAACTAATTTCTCTTAACCAAAACAACAGGTACATGAAGTGATGAATCTATAAGCTTCTGAGGAATACAGGATTTATCTAATCAGCTTTCTTTACATAGCTTTCTTTACATATAAACAAGAAAAAAAATTGAGCATTCATTAACATTTCTTTGTACACATGAATTGCAAGAACACACAGATTCAGGAATTCTATCTTATATTGGTAATTTAAAAAGAAATTATTACATACTATCTTACCTTTTTGCGCAGATGTTCCATTTGTTCAATCATAATCTGTGTCTACATCAATTATTAACATTTCATAAGTACAATTGAAAATATCTGAATAAACTCACATTTTGATTAAACCAAAGCAAGATCTAAAAGAAATATAATCATATGTAGATGGGTAAGCACCTTCCTTTGTCTGGCTTGTGTGAGAGCTCCTTCAAGTTGTTTCTCAAGATTTTGCAACTCCTTCACACTCAGTGGTCCAAGGTCTTCCCCAAGCAGATGCCTGAATTAATTGAAAACATCACAAAGTTACATTACAACAAGTTTAATTAGTACTTGTGTACTTGGATATGTTTATTAAGTGGTTTCTAATAAATAAAATAGCTATATGTCAGACCATGAAACTAACCTTTGAGTTCGCAAAAGTGAGTCATATTTGGCTCTCAGCTTTGAGACTTCTTCATACCAGCACTGGCAGAAGATAAGAAATTAAAACACATGTGGGTGACTAAGTTCAAGTTCAAAGGAAATCATGAGAAACTTTGGGAAACCAAATTAGTGTATGGTAGGTTGACGCTACCTCTGTTTCCCGTTTGATGGTGTTGTCATGAGAACTGTAGTTGCTGCGTTGGTATCGCTCAAGGGTTTGGGTCATACTACTAAGATAGATTGAGGAGATCATCAAAAGAGTATAGTGAGAGAAGCACTTTACTTTAAACCTTAATATATAGCAGAATTGGATAATTTGAACCTTAATTGAAGTAACTTAATTACTGAACTCATGTTTTCAGGTAGATCAATTTTAAATCGATTATAGATGAATCTGTTGAGTTAAGGCTTCAAATTAGTTGATAATTATAGCCATTAGCCAAACGTGAAGAACTGAATCCTAAATGAAACCTATACAGTATTTTATGTCTAGCTTAGGGTTTGATTAAATACTAATTAATGAGCAACAGCGTAAATGTTTTCAAAACAAACAAAGATGCATCTAGGCAGAAGTCCAACAGTGGAAATCATTAAAACCGAAGATATGATGGATTTTTTTTATTATTATTTCCATCCTTTTAAAATAAATCTTTTGGCTGAGTTTCATACAAAGTGAAATAAAGGGAAATAAGAGTTTATATATAGAAGCTAATAATGGACTGATATGATCAGATAGATCACTGCACCCCAGGCCAGTCCATGAGATGTATATGGCTTTGAAAGAAGTAAGAGCGAGGGTGTCTGTGTAAAGGTAGATTTTCACCAAAATAGCAAAACAATACAAAATTTACTGGAAACTGGAGACAGATAGTCTATCATGGAAATAATGTATAACCAATTTATGCAATTTAATGTAGCATTCACCAAAATGGAGCATACAATTAGAAATCTGGAGCACTGAGAAAACAATTTCTTGCAAATTAAAATTTTACCTGGGTTAAGGGCAATTTTTAGGTAAAAACACTTGGATGAAATTCAGACATTTCAAAAATATGTTTGAAAATTTTCCTAAAGACTGTGACTTTATCAAAAATGAGCAAACCCTAGACAGCAATATCTTTTTTCCAGAAGGTTGAATTATCAGGGAAACAAAAGATGTGAGAGTACAAGATTGATTTCATGTATATCTTCAGCTTGTAATAAATAACACAAACCCAAGAACTAGGTATCTGTGCTTGATTTATCACACAAGCTCATCTTGTGGAGATTTTAATCATTTATTCATATATATATATATATATATAAAGGAAAAGAATTCAAAAATAAACCTAAGGATCCAAAAATTGAAGCAAAGGTAATAGAAGCAATTATAGAGAAAGAACCAGAAGAAGAAGGCCTAGCTAAACCCAACAGATAAAAGGATCTAAAGAAATGAGGACAAGTTTCTGAGAGCACCATATGCCCTTTGGTTACTTTCCAGAGAGACAGAGAGGGTCAAGGTAAACTCAGTCTCTTCCACAGAGGTAATTAGAAGAGTTTCATTCCTTGTCAGTCACAGGTTGTTAAACTCACATCTCATCATCATCATCAGATGTTCTCAGATGATCAAAACAACAGATCAGTCAAGAAACTAAGGACAACACAATCGTATACCCAGAGAGGAGAGAGAGAGAGAGAGAGAGAGAGAGAGAGGTGTCGATCTGCCATGGAAAACCTAGTCATTTCTGGCTTTGCATCAAAACCCAGAAATGCCCAGAAGATAGTAAAGAGTGGAAGAGAGAGAAGTCAGAGAGATAAAAGCATAAGCTTTATGAGTATGGAAATGCAACACAGAAAAACACAGAGATACAGAGCGAAAGACAAAGAGATACCACCCTTGGTCTCACAGAAATAAGAAGTGAAACCCAGAAATCCAAAAGCAATTCACCGAACTTTGCAGAGAAAAAAGAAAGAATCTGAATAAGCAGTATTACGTAAACCAAGAAAACCAAGACATTTAACAGAAAAATATAGAGAGATAAAGAGAGGGATATACCCAGAACTTGCAAACTCGTAAAGCTTGCCTCGACTAGAGAAGATGATAAGGGCAACCTCAGCATCACAAAGCACAGAGAGCTCATATGCTTTTTTGAGCAAACCATTTCTCCTCTTTGAAAAAGTCACTTGGCGGTTGATCTTGTTCTCTATTCTCTTGAGCTCCACTCTTCCCCTCCCCATTTTTATCAACACCACCTCTGACCACTTTTCCTTTACCTCTGCTTCTGTCAAATTCTATATATATGTGTGTGTAAATCTTTGTTATTTATTTTTCTTATGACGGATTCCTATTATCATTATTAAGTGTATTCCTCTTTTCTCGGGTGCTACCCAAAAATGGTGAAGCTGGTGAAATGGGTTTTCGTCTGTGGGAGAAGTGGGAGTTCACAGGGGTGTGTTATATGGGGTTGTGTTTTGGCAGAGACAAGAGGCACATGTTAAGATTTCCATTACAGCAAAAATGGACAACCCATTACTATTTTGTTCTTTCTTTTTCTTTTTCCTATTTTACCATTACTGGATTTTGGCAAAGCTATTGGTCTATGTCTGTGAGGGCAGAGTTGCCTTCCAGGGTTAGATCATCATTCAAACCCACGCGCCACTCGGTTTGACTGCACCGCCCAGCTGTGAGGTGTACTACTTGTTACTCACTTACTCCCATGTGGAGGAGAGCCCTCTTAGGATCATATGAGCTCATGAATCATACTTGTATACATGAAGTTCATGAACAATAATAGAAAATGGAGAGTTGATTTAGGGTGTTAAGAATTAGCTTTCGAAACCCTAACCCTAATTGTTATAAAATGGCCCCAGAATAAATTGGATTAGCTAAAGAATTGATTTTTTTTTGCTTTTGAAATCGTCCAAGTCCGTACGTTGGTAATGCAAGTTTATAGCTTAAGTGGGCGTCTAATGGGGTATTGCTGTGAGTCTATGACCCCGCTCCTTTAAGAAGTTTTGCTATGTAGCTTGAACCAAGGGCTCTGCGTCACGCGAATCATAAATCGAGTACGTAGAAGGCTAGGGGCAGTTCGGGATCGAGGTTATCGCTGAGCAACGACCACGTACTTCGCTTCCCTGCCGTTGAAGATTGATAACCTGGTTTGCATTGCAAACCGAAAAATCATTTCTTCCAAATTAGCTAGGCCAAAGATAACTTTAAACAAAGTAAGTATATATATATATAGTCTCTGTTTAGAGTGAAACTTCACTTTAAAATTACATAGTGAAGTTCTAATTTTGACACATTTTCGGTCAAATTTTCACCATAAGCTATTCAATATTTAGGTATGTTATTCAACATCATCTCTACAAAATTTCATCTAATTCAGACATCGTTAAGGTATTGAATTTAGATTAAATCAATGAATGAATTAAAAATGTTCAACATGAACCGTTCGTGTAAATCTTAATTTAAAAAGCTCAAACCATTGTCGAATTAGATGAAACTTTGTAGAGATAATTTTGAATAACATACATAAGTATTGAATCACTTATGGTAAAAAATATTTAACCGAAAAGTGTGCCAAAATTGAAACTTCACTCTGTAATTTCAGAGTGAACTTTTACTCTGAATAGACTATATATATATATATATATATATATATATATATACACACATATAACCAAGAGGGACGATGATTTTTGAACTTTTTATTTATTTTGAAACCGAGTGGGGAGCTCATTAGGTCGGAGAGCTCCCACCTAATCATTATTCATATCATTTGGATAGCACACCGAGGGGAACAAAATGTCTAAACCTAATAATGCATTACAATCATCCTCAATGAGAACGTCCTAAATAATGTCAAGAAACCTCTACAAATGTATGTTTATCGATCATAACAAGAAAATTAACCATTTTGATTGAACATGAGACTTCTGTACGTAATAGACATGCATCCGGCCAAATACTAATAAAAATTACGATTTGAGATCACAATTCCACGTTAGTGTATTTCATACGAATGTACATATACTTTGAGCATAAAAGTATATTTAATGAGCCACCAATTTGTACCTGTACTTAATGAGCTGATCCATCGATATTCTTGATTGTATCTCAGTCGAGCTCAATTAGTTGTTCTGTGAATTAAGGCTCAGCTGCAAAAGGAACATAAAGTCATAAATGGATTCTTTTTGAAGGCCATGAATGAGTTGTGAACTGTCACCACTGCTACGTATTTAAGAACTTTGAACAGGTGACCATTTACGTGCTATATAACTAGTACGTGCTAAGATCGATTTTGTTCAATATTTTCCGATTTTTATCAGTATTTTACATAGGTAAAAAAAATGTTTGTACCTTTTCTTTGGTATATTTGAGATCCCATAACGGTTTAAGGGAGTTGTACAAGGATCCGAGCTGAGAGCAAGGTTGATTACGAACAACTCGATCCAACCCCATTATGGATTCCACTTCCTTCTATTTCCCTTGCGAGTTGCGCCCCAACCTTGTCATATGATGCATTGGCGTGGGCGCATACAAGCTACTCGCGGCGAGCGAAAATGCTTCGAGTTTGGGTGGTGACGACTGACGATGTTAGACGGTGACCGGCAAGGCAGATTCTTCAAAGGTGGATGACAATTTGATGAATGGCAAGCCTGTTAATGGCAATTTGATTTTTTGTGTAATTGCCTTAAACTTGCAAATTTTAAGTTGGTTTTCTCATCATTAATTCTTTCAATTCTTTGTGTAATGCCATTAACAGGCTTCTAGCCTTCTAGCTAGGGTTGATAAAATGTCATCTTCACATGTCTATTTCAAGTTCCTTGGAACGTGGGTATAATTGGCCCCCCAAGTTCTTGAGGGGAAGCAATGGCTATGTGGTTGGTCTGTCCTGGGAATTTGATTCAATATGGTAGGCAGAAAATGTTCTTTTCATATAGCATGTGAGACTCCATTTTGTTCATCTACATTTTAACATACATTATCGATCCAATTGTAAGTACGTACGTTTGTATTCATGAAAAAAAAAAGGATAGAATTTGCTTGCTTCACAGTTCACACACACATATAACTAATAATGTGCATCGAAATGTTATGATTATCATTATCATTTTAAGCATAGTTTACGATGAATTGTAAAGAACTAAGTATAACACTCGATCTTCCTATATATAATACTCAATTTATAATATCATATATATATATATAACTTCAAAAGAGTGACATACGTACATAGTATGCACCTACAATGTAGTACAATTTTAGTTTGGTTATCCTCGGTCATTTTTTCATCACTTGTGCTAACCTTAATAATTCATGAGACATTCTAAAACACCGCACCGCAACCCATGGCATGGCTGATGCCTTCTTTGGTTTAGAGTTAATCATCGGCGCGTTACATGCGCGCTTCTGCCCAAAGAAACAACTCAGAGTTGTTGAGGATATCATTTCATGATTAGACTAGTCTATAGCTCTGAGAGATTCTTGGTTTCAGTATTTGATCCCATTGTCGTACATCCTTTTTTGGTTTTTTTGGCTCAACTATGGACCACTACATGATCAGTCGAATGATATTGATGTGATGATTTACTGTTTCAATGTAATTATTGGAAGTAAAATTAAGATCACAATAGTTAATTACTTCTGCATGTATACATAGTAATTATAGTATATATGAATTGATCATATCATATCGTTAACAGAATGAGATGAAGATGGTTAATTATATGAATTGATCGACTGCCTAAATAATACACACACGAAAAAGAATCATCTAATTTCAAAGAGGTAAGGACTTAATTATTAAGAAGTTAGGTATATACATCTTGAGCTTGAATATTGGAATAGATATATATTCACTCGTGTCGATACTTACCGTGTCAAGGATGCAATTATATATCACTTGTAATAACTTGATTAAAGTATTAGATTAGTGGGTCTATTATGTCTAAACTCGATTATGTTTTACATGAAGTGGGAGCTTCTATTCATACTTTAAAAAAAAAACACTTACCTCTTTTTTTCTAAGTTAGTATTGACTTTTTAAACATATGAAATTATTCGAAAGACATATATGAGTGAAAAAAATGAAAAAAAAAACAAGAGAATTTTCAACATACGTACCTATTTTACAATCGCAAATATAAAATATATTTTCATTTTTCGGTAATTCTTTATTTACTACAGGAAAACTCCATTTTAGAAATTAGAATAAGATGACTTATTTCTACTTTTTTTTATTGTTAACAATTTACAATAAATAAAATTAAAAATTTTCATGTATCAATTGAAAAACTATAGAAGTTTTTATAAACTTCATTTAGGATCTGAGGGAGAAAAATTGTTCAATTGATGTTTGAATTTTTCGTGTTGATTTTAATATTTAGTGAGTTCCAAATCAAAAATGAAAAACAAAACAACATTATTAATTATAAATTTAAGAGTGAAAGAGAAAATTAATTTGAGATGGATTTTGTAATTATTAAAAAAAAATCGAGTTCTTTACAATAATTGAATATTAGAATTAGAAAGAAATTAATGGATAGGAGTTTGATTGGAAATCTAATAATGATATATGGATTATGGGCATTGTCGGAAAACTAGAGAAGTCTAAATAGCATTTTAAGTATTTGGAAAAGTGAAATGGAGGTCTATTAAGTAAAGAGGTCCAAATACCTTTTTTGAGGTATGAATTTAACAATTTCAGAAAATGTTATTTAGACTCCTCTAGTTTTCCGAAAATGCCCATAATCCATATATCATTATAAGATTTCTAATCAAACTACTATACATTAATTTCTTTCCAATTCTAATATTCAATTATTATAAAGAACTCAAAAAATTCTTAATAATTATAAAATCTATCTCAAATTAATTTTCTCTTTCACTGCTAAATTTATAATTAATAATGTTGTTTTTTTTTTCATTTTTGATTTGGAACTCACCAAATATTAAAATCAACACGAAAAATTCAAACATCAATTGAACAATTTTTCTCCCTCAAATCATAAACGAAGTTTATCAAAACTTCTATAGTTTTTCAATTGATATATGAAAATTTATAATGTTACTTATTGTAATTTTTTAACAATAAAAAAAGTAAAAATATTTAGAAATTGTTAAATTCAGATGATGCATTGATGGATAGATTTAACAATTTCAGTTTCAGGTCATTTCCACCAAAGATTTTTTTGCTTTCTTTCTGATAAGAGTGATAGCTATAGAACACCATATCAGAATCCTTCTTTGATTTCTTTATTGCAGTACCCAGAACAGTACTTATCAATGGATCTCATATATTTAGAACTAGTCTTGCTTGGCCAAGTTTGGTCCAAGTCTGCAATACCAATTCTTTGTACACAAAAGAAAAGTTTCAGTCTACTACCTACAAGTCTACAACTAATCATATGTTAATTTTGATTAATCAGTGTTAGAGACATATATAAACAGAAAGAATATAGTTGTGTTCAAAAGGCTATGTCCACCTCAATATCACCTAAACCCTTCTTATCTTTTGCCAGTTTTCTTTAACTGTAGCCATAGGCTGTCCCAAATTGTACAAATAATTCAGCAGAATAGGCAAGAAAGATGTACACAATTAAATGCCCCCTTTCTTCAACCCTGCTCTCAAACAAACATCTCCCACTACACAAATTTTACCACAAAGGGTGTGCAAATAGGAAATAGGTTGAAAAAGAAGTAGGAAATGGTGTATATAAAAAAGAGTGACATAGTGCCGTAGGGCATTGATAATATTCCCAATGAGTGGAGGCCCAACTCTTCACATTGCAGTGTCCCATCAGAGAGGGTCTAATGATTCCTAATAGAGTAGTGGGGATGGTTAGGGGTTTCCATTTTAGGAAACCTTTGATGGCTGTGGTTGTATCCTTCAATGCATCTTGCCCATTGAAGCTATGCCCCTCATCAATTGATGAGTTTTCGAGTCATGTATGAGTCTCATGTCTTTATTTCCGTGTAATGATCAATGGGAACAAAGGGTACTGATTTCTCTGGAATTGTGAATTTCTTTCATATTTATTCAAAGAAATTAAACTTTACTTGGTTTGTTTTCTGCGGTGGTTGTGGGGAATAATATTTGGATATTGTGGTTGAAGCCTAGTAGGTTGGGGTTTGAAGAAAGCCTTAATTAACCTTGATGGGTACGTGGTTTTTAGACTTTGCTGGTTTTTATCTGTGAAAGTTGAGGAGGTTTGAAGTTTGGACATGGTGCCAAGATTAGGGAAGATGAGGATGAACTCAGAACTTGTACTAACTTCTTTGTTGTTCTATACAAGAAAAATAATGGTGTCATTTTCTCAATCAATTACCCACCAGTAAGAAAAGCTACACCATCATAACGTAAGGGTCGGTGATAGTCTAAAAAATGCAGGAATGAGGGTCGGATTTCAATTACTCTTTTTTAATTACTTTTTTTGTTTTTTTGTTTTAAACTTGATGTTGTATTGAATCACAAATATCACGGCAGATTCAATTGTAAACTCTAGCCCGTATTGACACACCTATTCAAGGAGAGTTCAACAATAATGTTCCTTAATTTACATGAGCATGGGGTAGTAAATCACATCGGTTACACTAAGGTAAATCACATCGATATTTTTACTTAGTCGGGTTTCCCTTTCTCAAATGAAAGACCCCTCAAACTTAATTGTTAGCCACATATATTGCATTACTTCAAAAAATGAAAAGTCATACTCAAACAAACATCGCAATACTACATTGTCGCTTCCATTGTCGCACTCTGATTCGAACACTATTCATCGAGGGACAAATGTAGGAAAAGTTTATAGATAGTCCATCAAGACAGTTGATAAAGACACTCATTAACCTTTGAGCGACCCAAATTTCTCAAAGTGAAGAAACAAAAATTAGTCCATGATAATTGAAAGAAATTAACAACAAATAAGTACGACAATTAACAACAAATAACACATGCATGCTCTCATCACCTTAATCTTTTCTACAAATGAGTTAAACAATTGTATATAGAATCCCAAAATGGTCAATAGCTTTGAGCGATTTTGTGTAGTAGCGATGTCAGCGCTCTAATTTTAACTTCTGACAACCCCAAATTTTCCAATTTTGTTTGTACAAAGATAATAAAATTAAAAATTACTACAATGAAAAACATGTATTAACCAGGATTCACTTGGACACTAAATTGGAGTTTTGATAATTAAGGACGTTTAAAGATCTAAAATGTTAATCAGGGCACTTAGTTTGGACTTCTCAAAAATAGCCCGAGCAAAACTTATATCCTTGTTCAAATTATTATAAGTGTGCCACTTATTAATCATATTGTTTCACAACCACCCACCCCGTCTCTTTCTCTCTCCTAAACTCATCCATGCATCTCTCTCAAACTCTCAATTTTCTTTGTTCAACAAAAACTTCTCTCTCTCTCACAAACCCCACAACCTTATATGTCATCACCGATGAGGAACCCACATGGTGGAGAAATAGAACCACACCTCCTCGACGTAGTGATTAAAGCTGACGAAGACTGGTGAAGCAAATAGAAGGAAGATCTTTGGATTGGCGGCAGAGACTTTAGGATTGGGAAGAGAGGCTATGGTTGGGTAGGTTAGGTGGAGACGGTGAATTCGTGGAGGGATGGGCAGATGTAGAATTTGCGGTTGCTAAACAACAAGCCGATGAGGTCGGAGGAGAGTAGATTGATCTGACTCGAGAGCAGCAAAAGGAGAGGGAGGTGGAGGAGGAGGATCAAAAGAAGGAGGCTGGTGGAGATGAGGGTGCATGAGGAAAATGTTAAGAGGAAGAGGAGGATAAGTGGCCGAAGATTAAGCCTCGACAAAAGCAGGAGAGATGGAGAAGCATTGGATTATGAATGCATGTAGGCCTCGAGATCTTGGTTTTCTCTATAGAGGAATATTTCATTTCCCACTCTATCACTAATTATGCTTCTATGTTGTTGTACTTATTGGAGATCATAGTAGTTACATGATCAGTTACCTGAGTAGTTACGTGTTAGTTACATTGACAATTGTCTTAGTAACTGTATTGATATTGAGTAACTGTCGCAGTAACTATATTAGTAACTGTATTGATATTAATTTAACCAGCTCAAGGCCAATTACATGGTCGAAGTGTGCTACTGTTGCGGTGTAGCGGGATGTTATAGATAATTACTTGAGTAGTTATGTAATACCCCGAATTTTCGAGTTTAATTCGTATAATTCTTGTAGATTATTAAACTTGGAATTTGAGTAAAAATCACATTTTTCGCTTTCTCGTCGATGTCAGGCGAAACCAAACTGATCTCGGAAATTTAAATTGAAAAACATTACGTTTTTTGTGACTCGAGAGTTGACGTTTGTTCCGTCGCTCGTCTCTGAAAACTTCTTCACAGAAGTTGTAGAGCTTGTCGATACGCGTTTGTGGACACGCGGTACACCTTAATCGGATGTCGTATGTGAAATATATTATCGACGGAAGGCTATAAAAAGACCTTTTTTGGAAACTTTCCAAAACAATCATAAAATTTCACCGGTTTCTCTCTCCTCTCCACCAATTCTCTCTCCCCTCGCTGATTCCTTCACCGACGATCTCCCGACTCCGGCCACCGTGCACAACACTACCAGTTTCGTTAGGACCGCGGGACCGAGCCACGTCGATCTGTGGTAGCGGCGAACCACCCCGAGCTGTGACGCGTCACCACCGAGAAAGAGCAGCTGCTGCATCGACAAAATCGACGACGCTGGAGCTCGGAGCCACGATGACGAGTCATCCTCCTTCCTCCTAGGCACGATGCCACCGGCGGTGAGGCTCGAGTCAAGCCGCAACTACTCCGATCTCCAAATCCCAATCCGGGATCTTACGGCGGCGATTCCGGTGGTTTCTGCCCGTCTTGTTACGAACTGAAGGTATGGTTGTGTCTCTCTCCTTGTGATCTACGTTTTTCATGTTGGAAGTTTGTTGATTTGAGGAGTTTTGGGCGGAGGTGGTGGTGGAGCGCATGCCGCCGTCTGTGGCGGTGCGTGGGAGCAGGTGAGGGTGGTAGAGGATCGGTTAACGATCTAGGACGGTGTAGGAAGTGAAATGGCAGAGTTTTGGGGGTTGCGGATGAGGTCACGCGCGCCTTTTTGGGTAACGCGTGAACCCCATGCGCGGCTATTGTGGGCGCCGTGTGACCGTCATGCACAGATGTCGGAGGGTGACGCGTGAGTCCCACGCGCCGTCGTCTGCGGCGGCGTGTGAACAGTAAATTTGTGAACACTTTATCATGCTATTAGGTGACCAACGAAACAAGTGAGGGAATTACTTTCAGTGTCGTGGAAGTTGCACACATGAACTAAGGTGAGTAAATCTTACTATGACGAGTCTACCCTTGACGGTGACTCATATTTACGATTTCTTAAAAAGATTGAACTATGTCATGTATATAATAGTGGGTTGTGTATGTGTATAAAAATGGTAAATACGATACATACATCTGGGTTGCTATATTATATTATGTTACGGTTTTTATTTCCAAATGAGTTTATATTCTGGTGACTATATTTATATTGTTGTGCAAGAGTCGCTTGATTGTAGTACAATAAACATGTGGTGATTGTTATATTGTGCGTGGTTTTAACATTGAGTCTTGTTAAAACATTTTTCTGGTCTTTGGACGTTGTTGGTAGTAATCGGAACCAAGCCTTAGTCGGGTGTCAGTTACGATCAGTTAGAGCTCTAGTCGCTCTGTCGGTATACTGCATGAGGGGTAACAGATGAGTACATGGGTCTCATGAGTACCCGTGTTTTTAAATGATATTGGGTAAACATATGGGTTGCCCAATATCTTATGAGTACACATATTTTCAAATATTATTGGACAACCAGATGGGCCGTCCAGTGTCTCATGAGTACGCTTATCTTTAAATGTTATCAGTTATTTTCTTTTGTGTGAGATATATGTTATACTGTTGGTTTACTCATACGAGTTGCAAAGCTTACCGGGTTTGTGTTTACAATCCTGGTGCATCAATTCGATGGTGTAGGGGATAGTTTTGTATGTGGGGATTAGCAGATTCGGAGGGCTTACTCTAAAGATTTTTTCCTTCTGTTTGTGGTAAGGATTGAGTGAATTTTACATTTCCGTTTGTTTTAATATTGAGGTATAAACTGGTTATGTATTATTCAAGTTGACTGAGTCGTACTGTGAACTCAGTTTCGATACACTATTGCTAGATGATTTCATTATATTTGAGATTGTTTTAGAGTTATCATGGCTTCGAATTCAAATTTTTGTCATTCGAAATTTCGGGGTTGTGACAAGTTACGTGGTAGTTACTGAAATAGTTACATAATTAGTTATTTGCATATTGACATAACCAGTTTAGTTACTTGAGTAATTACTGAAGTAGTTACATGATTAGTTATTTGAGTATTGACATGGTCCGTTTGAGTGGTTACATAGTATTTATGTGAGTGGTTACATATCCAATTACATAGACATCATTGTTTCCAATAAGTAACTGTTTTGTAACTGTGTGGATATATATTGGTTTTTTGTATGTGCGATGTTAGGAGATACAACATAGTAGCAGAAACATCGACATCATTTTCAAGACAACCATTGACCAACATTTACATGTATATTTTGTAGGTTCTTATAATGTTACTTTAAGTGGCTAGTTAGCGAATTACATGGCAGTTATGTGGCAATTAGTCATGTAACTAAACATGTAACTACCCAACTAGTCAAGTAACTTCTCATGTAACTATTCAAGTTTCTATGCACTACTGATGTAACTCATTTTGTAACTACAATTCTTATCAAGACAATTATTGAATGTCAATATAGGTACCAAGACTGTTACTTAATGCCAATATAGTTACCGGAGTAATAATCATGTAACTACTCAGATATCTAATCATGGCTAGTTTGAAACAGTCTATTAATCTCCATACAATTTTCTAAACAATTACTTAATGTCAATATAGTTACAATGATAGTTACTTAAAGCCAATATAGTTACCAGAACAGTTACTAAAGTAACTACTATGTTACTACTCAAGTAGCTGGTCATGTAACTATGTAAGTAATTGGTCATGTAACTATGTAAGTAAGTAATTATATAATCAACCACGTAACTACTCAAGTAACTCGCAACTCACAATGACTAGAATACTGGAACAGTTACCGAAGTGACTGTCATATAACTACTAAAGTAACTAGTTATGCTACTACTCAAACTAGTCACGTAACTACGTAAGTAAACAATCATGTAATCAACCATGTTACTATTTAAAGTATGATAACTACTTAAGTAACTCGCAATGTGACTAATCAAGTAACTCGTGATTAAACTACTAAAGTATCTAATCATAAAGCTGAAAATTATTTAAGTAACTGGCAATGTAGTTGCTGAAATAACAGGTAGTTACTCAACTAACTTATTAGGTAACTAAAAATTGGCTTTTTTATTGCAACTAAATATACACTATCAAATGAGTGAACTGATTAGATGAAACATAAAACCAAAAGCTAATCAAGCAAGAGAAAAGTCAAATCTGATAGTTACAGTGTTACACAACCAGATAGTTACAATGATACTTAAATAATGAACATGATAGTTACAATGATAGTGTGTCTGTAACTGTATGGATATTGAGTAATTGTCCCGTTAATTATGTTGGTAACTATGTGGTGTTCTTATTGGTATCAAGTAACTATGTAAGTAACTAAATGTCGATGTAAGAATGCACAAATATCTAGATGAACTAGAACAACTTTTCTAGCCCCAATGACCACATTTGTTCACACGTCAACAACACCTTTGGGAACAAAAACCAATCCAACAACACTCCCCCCTTTCCATTCTCACGAAAACCTTCAACAACTTCTCTCACCTCCTTCTAGCATTTCGGTAAACACCTTGTGTGCAACTTCATCAACTTGGCCTCCACAAAGGGGTTTACTTCATAAACCCACATCGGTGCTCCATCCAACCCAATTAAGTGGAATTAATATTGATACACCATTGGAGTAGGCTATTTTTAGCTATTTTTGCGCTTCAGAGTTGATCATTGGGTGAATGCAGAGGAGATCAAACTAGGGAGAGAAATTTTAAGAGAGACCTAGACAACTCCTTGACATAGGACATCGATGCAGAGGGTGTTACAACGAAGGTATTGGAGGGTGAGGGAGGAGAGAGCGTGGGCGGTGGAGTTAATGGAGGTGGAGAGGAGGATGACGTGAGGGTTCTGCTCACAAATGTTGTGGGGTTTGATAGTCACATATTTGTGTGACTTTTATCATGTTAATTATGCTATTTATTATATTTTTATATTTTTAACTAACTTGATTTGTTTTTAGGTATTTTGAAGTCAAATAAAGAAAATGAGATTAATTTTTGCATTATGGGATCTTTAATTTTGAGAGCAAATGGATTAAGGAAATCAGCCCTAAACCTAGTTGGGTTGGATTGAGCACGTGAGGAGTGCTAGGTTAATTAACCTAGCATATATAAGAAGAGAGAAGGACGGCAAGAAAAAAAAATAGAGTGAATTAGATAAGAGAGAAGAGAGGCAAGGAGGAGAAGAAGAGGACGACAAAAGAGAAGAAAAAAAAACCCCTCTGATACACCTTCAATCTCCTCAAGCTTACCACAAATCTCCTCAAGGTGCTAAAATCGCATCAAAGCCTCCATAAGAAAAAGAGAATTGAGCCTCTCCTACCGATTATCAAGTTTTCTTTATTTTTTAATTCATCTCTCATGTATTCTTTGATGCTTTTATTTAAGATTATGTGTAACTAAACTCCTTAATAGTTAGGAGCTGATCAAAGCCCTAGATACGTCTTTGATTTCAAATCCCAATTGATCTATATATTTTTAAATGACATTAGCTTAACTGTGAGTGCATTCATCCATAATTATTGACATTGTTTCGGGGTGATTGAAGCATATCTAGCAGTGGAGAGACCAAAATAATGTCAATAATTATGGATGAATGCACTCACAGTTAAGCTAATGTCGTTAGGTCATTAACCGTATTACGTACTCTTACTTGCCATGTTAAGTGAAATATCGATATTGACTTAACTATATTCTCAATTATTTGATCTATGAAATGTTGGTATCTAGACCAAAATAACTGAAATCATAAATATCTAAGAACGTTTGAGTAACAACAAGAATCCAAGGTCAATGTTGGTAGCCTTAGATTACCAAGAAATCACTTCACACAAGTACCTGCAAAGAACTTGTTATTTTCTCATAGAATGTGTAACGATATGTTGGTCATAAACACATTCAAAATAATAAACCCTAAAACATGCATAAAAAATGTCAACCTAATGAAACATGCAATAGAATTATTAATGAACACTCAATGAAGAAATTCTCACATGAAATTATATAAATCAATTGGGGTTTGAAATCAAAGACATATCTAGGGCTTTGATCATCCCCTAACTACTAAGGAGTTTAGTTACACATAATCTTAAATAAGAAGATCATTAAATATATAAGATAGGTGGCACGACACGAGGCGACGTCGGATAATGGAGAAATCGGCCGGAGAAGATTTTTGGGTCGGGTGAACAGTACCCGAGCTCGGGTGAACAGTAACCGAGCTGATTTTTTTTGGAAAAAAAACTGATTTTCTGATTTCTAATCTCTTCTCCTTCCTTATATACTATTTCCAAAATCGGAAACGAACTTCCGACGTAAATAACTTTTACGTCCGATGTCCGATTCGAACGCGTCACACGTCCACGCACTCGTATCGACGAGCTCTACGACTTTTGTGAAGAAAGTTTTCACAAACGATCGACGGAGTAAAAGTCGATGTTCACGTCTCGGAAACATAATGTTTTTCTAAATAAACGTTCCGTTAACGTTTTCGTTTTCAATTTCCGACTTCACAAGCTGGCACAAACACATTTAATGAATTTCACATACTTTATAAATACAAAAGTGATCCAAAAATCATTCCAAAAAATCGGGTTATTACACAACTCTTGTGATTTATCTCCACATATCAAAAGTTGCCTATCTTGAGGATCAAAAATGACTTTATAAGGTTGTAATAGGGTTAAACTCATAGGTTTATAGAATAAAA
This sequence comes from Argentina anserina, assembly GCF_933775445.1. Classification (NCBI taxonomy): domain Eukaryota; kingdom Viridiplantae; phylum Streptophyta; class Magnoliopsida; order Rosales; family Rosaceae; genus Argentina; species Argentina anserina. The sequence continues at coordinate 13,097,367 of NC_065878.1, read as the reverse complement.
GGGATATGAAATTCAAACAAGTTCTAAAACCTAGTAGAGCATCAATGAAGAGACTTTTTCGAACTCTACAACCATTGAAGCATCTTCACCATTGAAGTCTTCCAAATAAATCACTTTTGTAGCCGAATTTCATCTTGTTGGGTGTTCATTTCATTCTTTTCATCTACAGTTAACTTGAGGTATCAAGCTGGACATCACAAAATAACATATAATATTATTATTATTTTCGCCGATTTTTTTTCTTTTTTTTTTAATACAACACAACTAGCTTGATATCCCACACTTATTCATTTGCTTCATTCTCACAATTTTCAACCTTGGTTTTCATGTATACGTCTCATGTACAACTTTACTAAATTCTAGAACAAATGTAAAGATATAACTATTCTAAGGTTCAAGGTTAAGGTTATGTGGGTGATGACAAAAAGACCATAATGTAAGCTTAAAATGGTTAGCTAATGCACATCTTGTGTACACAAAATATGGGTCACAGGCTACATGTGACAATGATAGTAGATCTTAAGTGCCTTTATCACTTTTCCAATCAAGATATAATGACTATAAGCTTTGACAAGCACGAGAGCAAATTCTAGTAATCTCTAAAGTCCATTAACTTAATATGCGGTAAGCAATTAACACACAACAAAGAAAGTATGTATATCACATTTAGGCTTAATCTGTCACATATTAATGAATTTCAACCAAGTTTAAGCATGCTGATAAATCTGTACCATGTTAACTCATTTCTACATCCACTACACATTAACACATGCACCATATATGAAGATTAATCAAAGAAACTCAAATAACTCAGGCACGTGTTTCACTCTTAGTCACAATTTCAGAAGATATAAATACATCATAGACTAGTTAAGGGCCATAAGACTCATATAAGACTAATAATAGTTTTTCATTTTCTTTTTTGGGGTCAGAGAAGAAGGAGACGTTGAGGTCCACAATAGATGCATCGGCTATCGTTGGTCTCGCTACATCTCTATGTTATTTTGGGTTTAGTTTGAGAGAGAGATGAGTATGGATTAAAGTTTAGCAAGAGATGGTATAATTTAATGGAAAATAACAAATAGCCCATTTTTATCATTTAAAGAAAGAGAGACAATTTTACCATGAACACCTTCTAATATGGTAGTTTTTTTTATCAAGTAATAAACAAGAGTTTTTTTAAAAATCATTTTGACCTTGAAATAACCAATTTCAATAATTTCTTCCACAAAATTTGTTCTGTCATGCAAGATGAAATAATTGTGTATTATTGAATGATATGAGGGCCTATATATAGGCATTACAAAAACCACAATCTCGTAGGATTCTGAGTCATAATCTATTACGGAGATGCTAATCTATCTCCTAACAGAAAACCTATTAGGCTAAAACACACACAATGGTAGAATAGTAATTCTCCCGGAACACTCCCCCTTGTGTCGCATGCCTTGTTAAGCAAAACAAAAACCTCTTGGGTAAAACAAAAGCTTGATCAAAGGGAAAAAGAGCACAACGCACCAACTACTTAAAGATCTTAACATGTGATGTAGACTCCCCCTGAAATCTACCAAACTCTAGAGTTCCGATAAATGACGTATGCGAATGCTCTTCATATGTTTCACAAAAGTAGATTTAGGCAAAGACTTGGTGAACAAATCTGCAACATTTGATTCTGAACTCACTTGATTGATCTGAACATTTAAGAACTTCTGTTGTTGAACATTGTAGAAGAACTTAGGCGAAATATGCTTGGTGTTGTCTCCCTTGATTAAACCTAACTTTGTCTGCTCTATGCAAGCTACAGTATCTTCATAAATGCACGTAGGTTGATCAGTTGTAGAGACTAATCCACAAGAATCACGAATATGACGAACGAGTGATCGTAGCCAAACACATTCTTTAACTGCTTCATGGAGAGCGATGATCTCCGCGTGATTCAAAGAAGTAGCAACAAGAGTTTACTTCGTGGATCTCTAAGATATCGCCGTATTCCCAATGGTAACACATAACCGGTTTGAGAACGAGCCTTGTGAGGGTCAGAGAGGTACCCTGCGTTGGCATAACCAATTAACAAGTTGTTTGGAGTCTTTGCATCGGGGGAAGGAGCTGCACGGGACCGGTTGCTGCTCTTGGCACTATGCACGTTCTCCACGCCATGTCGGCCGGCGGCGTCGCTGTGGCGCACGGCAGCAAGGCCGGGGCTGACGACGGTGGTGGTGTGGGGAGATACCGTGGCGGTGTTATCTTTGCAATAGGGGTAGAACAATCTCATGTCAAGGGAACCTTTCAAGTACCGAAACAAATGCTTGATTCCATTCCAATGACGTAGCATATGCACAGAGCTAAATCTAGATAATAAGTTCACTGCGAAAGATATGTCCGATCTAGTGCATTGAGCAAGATACAATAGTGCCCCAATTGCACTAAGGTATGGAACTTCAGGACCAAGAGCTTCTTCATCATCCTCTTTAGGACGGAATGGATCCTTCTTGATATCTAGACTTTGGACGACCATGAGAGTAGACAATGGACTGCATAGATCCATATTGAAACGTCGAAGCATCTTCTGCAAGTAATTCGATTGGTGGACTAAGATGCCGTCGGCCCTATTCACAAGCTCAAGGCTGAGACATAATTTCGTCATCCCTAGGTCTTTCATCTCAAATTCCAACTTCAAATAAGACACGGTCTCTTCAATCTCATCAAGAGTACAAATTATATTCATGTCATTAACATAGACCGCAACGATGACGAACCCGGAATTTGTCTTTCGTATGAACACGCATGGACATAGTTCACCATTCTTATAACCCCTTCTCACCAAGTATCAATGGCAACCGATTGTACCACATTCTTCCAGATTGCTTCAACCTGTACAATGAATGACGCAATCTGACTGCATGAGCACTCCGTGGTCTGGAGGCACTTGATGGAGGTAAAGGTAGTCCCTATGGAGCTTTCATGTATATCTCTGCGTCAAGATCCCCATAGAGATAAGCTGTGACCACATCCATAAGCTGCATGTTTAGTCTTTCGGACACTACCAGACTAATAAGGTAGCGGAAGGTAATGATGTCCATAACAGGAGAATAAGTCTCTTCATAGTCAATACCAGGTCGTTATGAGAATCCTTGCACCATGAGTCTTACCTTATAACGCACGATCTCGTTCATCTCATTACACTTACGAACGAAGACCCATTTATGTCCAACTGGTTTGATATCTCTTGGAGTCAATTCAACCTTTCTGAAGACTTCTCTCTTCGCTAATGAGTCAAGTTATGCCTGGATTGCTTCTTTCCACTTCGGCCAATCTGCTATATGTTCGCATTCAGCTACAGAGCGAGGTTCAACGTCGTCTTCAGATATGATCTCATGTGTGACGGAAAAAGCGAAAACGTCATTAATGCATCAAACAAGGTTCCATAGCGTCCCACGGTAACACTTGAGTTGATTCATGGACATAGCTGTAATCATAGACAAATTCATACGATGGTGATTCATCATTGATGACGCGTTGTGCCTTGGTCATTCGCTTCTTTATAGGCTTTGAATCCTAGAGTTTATCGGTCTCCCTCTTTTCCTTTGAGGAGCCGAGGCCGAAGCTGCTCCTTGCTGGGCCATCTCGGCATCGTCGCCACAAGGAGCGCCGGCAACACCACGTCGTACAGTGGTGCTGCCGCCGGCCGCCGTCCCACTGTCAAGAGTGGTGCCAACATTGCTAGATCCAGGAGCTTGTCTTCCACGCCCGTATTTTGGGACATTCAACCGTGCCGGTACATTTGCAGCGGGTATGTTTGATCTCGTCACTTTAGCAATATCTACAAAGCCGTTGGGCATCGAATCCGCGACTTTCTGGAGGTCGATAATGCGTTGCACTTCTAACTCGCTTTAAGCAGTGCGGGGATCATAATGAGACTTAGTGGGGACACACCACGTCAATTCCTGACGTTCATTTGGAATGATAACATTCTCATCTCCCCTTAACGACGGGAAGCATGTCTCATCAAAGTGTTAATCTACAAATCTTGCAGTAAAGAGATCTCTGGTAGTTGGTTCTAAATAGCGGACAATCGTTGGGAAATTATAGCCAACATAGATACCTAATTGTCTCTGAAGACCCATCTTAATACGCAGTGGAGGCGTAATAGGCACATAGACGGCGCAACCAAAAATGCGTAAGTGTGAAATATTGGGTTCGTAACCAGTTACCATCTGGTACGCACTAAACGCTTGGTTAGCCGCGGGTCTGAAACGAATAAGTGTCGCTGCATGCAACACTGCATATCTCGACGCAGAGACTGGTAGGTTAGTAACCATAACCATTGCCCCAGCAACAAGCTGAATACGCTTGATGGTAGCCTCTACTAGACCGTTCTGTGAATGAACATGAGGAACGAGATGTTCAACTTCGATTCCAATAGACATGCAATAATCATCAAAGGTTTTGGAGGTGAATCCTCCAGCATTATCCAAACGAATGGATTTAATAGGATAGTCGGGGTGGTGAGCCCGAAGTTTGATGATCTCAGCTAAATACTTAGCAAATGCAGCATTCCTTGTGGATAGCAAAGCGACGTGTGACCAACGCGTCGATGCATCAACCAATACCATAAAATATAGAAAAGGTTCGCATTCTGGTTGAATAGGTCCACAAATGTCACCTTGGATACGTTGTAAGAATGGAATGTTCTCGGTCGAAGCCTTAGCAAAAGAAAGACTTCTTTGAAATTTAGCAAGAGAACAAGCTTCGCAAAACGAGCGATGGGCATCAGAAATGGCCATGGAGGCATTAGAAAGCACGGGAGGCATCACAAGCTCCTGTGAAGGAGGGGATGCCACCACCGACAGCATGAAAACCGTGGAGCTGCCGAGTGAGGTGATCCTCTAATCACTTCCGGGACTTGAAAAATAGATGACCATGTGAATTCTTAAGAATTCTAATCATCATATCACGTCCAGGGTGCCCGAGACGGGCATGCCAAAGCATATAAGAGTCTAAATCACAAAAGGTGCGTTCAACCGCATATGATTCAAAGATTCGAATGGATGTAAGATACAAACCATTCCCGAGACTCTTCATCTTCTCTAAGATACGGCGCTGACTTGTTTTCTCAGAGGTAACACAAAGATATTCATCTCCATTCTCAACATAAGTATCGAGGTGAAAACCATTGGCACGTATGTCCTTAAAACTTAGCAAGGTGCGGGGAGACTTCGGCGCATAAAGAGCGTCTACGACGTTGAGAGTCATACCATTAGGCAACATGAAAGAAGCGGTGCCTCTTCCTTGAATGATGGATTTCGAGCCAATCATTGTAGTCACCGAGGAAGTCGAAAACACTAAATCCGTGAAGAACTGCCTGTGCTGTAGGACAGTGTGGATGGTTCCGCAATCAGCCAAATATTCGATTACGCCGAGGGACATCTACAAAATGACAATTAAGAGAGTCATCGACACGAGAAAAATTCTATACAATACGACGTAGGATATTGTAAGAAATAGAATCAGAACAAAATGTGATCCCATCGAATGTATCACATGGCAATAATATTACGTTCTTCAACTAAAGAGTTGGAAAACATGGTATTGAAGCAATGAAATACCAAACAGTAAACGAGGGTGGTAGAAACTATCCAAAAATTGTGTGGAAACACACACACAAAGTGCTAGTGAGTGCATATAACGGTCTTAGAGAAAACCGGAAAACTATGTCAAAAGAACTCAAAACCCGGTGAAATTTGGACTAGGAAAACGTGGCAGCAAGGACTGCTAGAAATATGCCGGAAAAATAGCGAGAAACGACGAAAAAATCGTCAAAAAACTCGCCAGAAACCAGCGGCACCGATTGCCAGAAAACCGGCCGGCAGCGGCCGGAGCTGGCCGGTATGGAGGCCAGAGCTTCTGGTTCGACAGGGGACGCCAGCCAGAAACCGGATGGCGGTGCTGGAAACGCCAAAAAGTGGCCAGAAGGCGGCCAATACGCCGGAAAACGTTCCGGAAACGCTGGAACAGTAACCGGGTACGGCCAAAGGCCAAACGACGTCGTTTTTGACATTCCGAGGTCCGTTTTCCAAATTTGAAGTTCCAAATTCACAATATAGTGCTACTGGGGTCCCATGTAACCCAAAAGCATCCAATTTAAAAACCACGCGAGTTTCACACGTTGATCATCATGCTAAGTGTAAGGTAAATAAAATTCTCAAAGAGATCGACTTGTAAGCAAGAAAATGAGAAATTTTTATTGAATGTCAATCTTTAATACATCACACATGAACTTATAATTCCAAAATCAAAAACTATTACAAAGTCAATGAAAATAACAATGGCGGTCGACCATAACAATTCTTGAATTCATAAAGCTAAAGAAGCTAAAACGACTAATCAAAGTCGGAAGTATCCATGGTAGCGGCTAGATGCTTAGCCTTAGAAGCAAGGGGCTTGGGCTTCAGGATCCCCATCCACATGGTTCGATTCGGGTTGTAGAAACTTCTTGTAGACGGAATATGTCTTGATCATCTATTTGCTAGCGCGCCAATCGCGATTAAAGTGCTTGAAGGAGCTACATTTGAAGCATGGAGACTTGCCATTACCGGAAGTGGAGGCATGAGGAGGCGCACGGCCTCCTTGAGGTTTGGGACGGGGACGGCTTCCCCCGGAGGGTGCGGTGCCGCCACCATCACGAGTCCAAGTGTTGGACTTGGGCCAAGACCGGCCTTGTTGCCTCCCACCATGAGAGTTGTTGTTTTGGTACTGGTATGGAGAGTTCCTTTATTGGTTCTTTTGCTTAGAAGCTTTCCCATAGTTAGACTGTGGCTTAGAAATATTTTTAATGCCAACAAATCTATTGTTATTGTTGAGGAGGATCTCAGAATGTCTCTCCTTCTTAGCCAAGAGCGCCATTAAGTCGGCGAAAGACCGGATCTTCCCTTCCTCTACATGAGTGCGGTACGTAAGAGCTTGAATCTCATAGTTGATTGGAAATGTGTCCAATGTCTTATTGAGAAGATCTAGGTCGGTCTTGATGACACCAACATTCCCAAGATCAGATTTTAGGAATAGCATATCCTGATTAAAGTCATCCACTCTCTTATAGTCCAATAGACGGATGTTATCCCATCTAACGGTCAATTCTAGGATCTTTTACGTTCAAGTATTGCCTCTTGAGAGTTGCATGGATCTGACGTCTCATGAAGATGAGAGTTTGAGTCTTGGCCATGGGTGAGAAATCAGCAGGAGGGTCGGCAAACATGCCTTCGATCCCTCGGCTCTCGAAAGAGAGCTCCATGTCGAAAACCCAGTGGTGGTATTCATTTCCTTCTAGATCAAGAAGGCTAAATTCCGGTCGAGATGGCGATGACATCTACAAAAATGAATACGAAATCGATTAGATTCAAGTATAATAGGAATTAGAAGGGGTGACGTATATGGTCACAAGAAAAATCAATGCAAACGGCGATACTTACGATCGCACCCAAAACAGCGGTGCACTCAGGCGACCACACGAAAATCGATTAACTTCCCTTTCAAAACAATCGTGACTCTCCCAAGACCGTCATACAAAAAACATCGACCAAGAGGGGAAACTCATCCCTCTATAGTCTCATCGGCGTTATAAGAAAGGTCGGAATAAAGACAAGAAGAAGACTAATAGCACCCGATATAATATATCTATAGGTTCAAAAGCGGGAACGTTTATGAAAAATTTACCGTTGAAGGTTTGTAGAAGACGGGAGTAGCTTCTCTTGAGCGAAGACTTTGCTTATGAAGTTCGCGCTTCTTTCGTGAATATACGGGAGGAGCAATTTTGAATCATTTGATGCGGGGTCTTGCGGGGCAAAATATGTTTTTACGGAGCGAATGCGAAGGAGACCCTGCGGGGCTGCGTGCAGGGGCTGCGGAGGGGGTTGCGGGCAGGGGCTGCAGGGGGGGTTGCAGGTAGGGGCTACAGGGGGGTTGTAGGGGCTGCGGGCAGAAGGTTGCGGGGGCTGCAGGGGGGTGCAGGGCCGGCAGAGGCTGCATGGGGCTGCAACGGCAGCGAGCAGGAGCGGTGGGCAGGGGCTGCGCCGACGAGGAGCGCCGACGGGAAGATGTCGGAGGTCGGGGACTAAGGCGGCCGACGGTGGAGAAAGAAAAATTCTAAGGCTCTAAAAATTCAAGGTTTTAGGGCAAAGTGCGTGATAACGTGATGGATGATGAAATAATTGTGTATTATTAAATGATATAGGGGCCTATATATAGACATTACAAAAACCACAATCCCGTAGGATTCGGAGTCATAATCTATTACAGAGATGCTAATCTATCTCATAATAAGAAACTTATTAGGTTAAAACACACATAAAACTAGAATAATAATTCTTCCGAAACATTTATTTATTTTTTTTCTTATAAATTTGTTCATCTCCTTTTTATTGTTCTTGTTGGGTCGGGGCCGTTGTGGACTTTTCTCAAATTGCCTAGCCCAAAGATTTCTCATCTCAAAATAAATACGATAAAAACAGACTCAACGAACTGGTAAGAGCCGAAGCAGAAGTTTTAAGAAGGAAAGATAACGAGAGAGATGGCCGGAGTAGCACAACAACCCAAGAGAGGACCTCGCCCTCGGTTTCCCCCAGTCGATCGCGAAAAGGTTCCTTCTTTCTCTCTCTTTTGTGTATCTCTTTTGTGTTATAATGTTTTGGTTGATTTGTTCTTCTTACTGTTAGTGATTTTTGATTGTTTATTGAATTGCAGACTTGCCCTTTATTGCTTCGAGTATTCACCAAGGTATGTTACTAATACCCATGCTCAGTTTTGATTCTGGGTTTCCAAGTTTTAAGCTTTAAGCTTTACTTTGAATATTTGATTGGTCTGTGCCCTTTGATTTGTTTTTTTGTTTGCTGAGAGTTTTGATTGAGGAATGAGAAATAGATATAGCATTATCTCTGCACTTAAACAATACATTAATTGTTGAGCAAACCTTTGTGAGACTCACAAGTTCTTTCCTAGTGATTCACAGCAATGTTGGTATTAGGATATGATGATATATTGATTAGAAAGTTGTAGGGTCTGATAGAAACAAGTTGCGGAAACTGGTGTGTGGTTTTCTGAAATTCAGATATTGGTTCTGTTGTATAATCCTGCCAAGAGGGTGGGTCATATTTGCTCAGTGTAGATGAAGTTCTTAGTTGTGTGAGTCACATTTACAAGTTACGATCATAATTGATGACTTTTTTTCTTGATGTGTTTATAGGCTGGAAGCCATCATGTCGCTGAAGATTTTGCAGAGAGAGGCAAGGAGCCAAAGGATGAGGTTCAAATCTATACATGGAAGGACGCTACACTTCGTGAACTAACTGATCTGGTAGAGGCTCTCTCTCTGCTTGTTGTTACTTTTTGTAATCATATTAGTGCCTGCAGTTTATTTACATAATATGCCCCCAGTTGAGGAAACTTGCCCATTTTGGGCTTTATTGAATCTATTTTTATTTTGATTATTTTGTAATTGATTTTCATTCTTTTTCAGGTTAAGGAGGTTGCCCCTGCAGCAAGACGAAAGAATGCAACACTGTCCTTTGCTTTTGTTTATCCAGATAGGCATGGCCGTTTCACGGTTAGAGTGGTAAGTTATCCTTCCTCTCTCTCTCTCTCTCACACGCACACACACACACACACAAAGTAGCTGACATCCCATTATACAATATAAGGATCGAGCAAGTTTTCTTTTTATACTATATGGGGACAGTGTGTGATTAACTCCCTAATGTAGCTTGTTGTCTTTAGATTCTTTAGCATAGGATACAATTCTTTTGCAGGAGCCTTCCTCTTGGTTAGGGCATCTTTTCAAAAGGGTTTCCTAATTCGGTTGTAACGAATAAATATAAAGAAATGGTAACACAACCAGATCTCTGGAACAATTGGGATAAAAGTTCCTTAGCAGGTAAGCATAAAAATTGAAGGAAGATTACTGATGTCATTAGAGAGGGGAAGCAGATGAAGTAAATGAATTTAAACTTTTAAAGGAAGAGGAGACACCTCAGTCAATAGCTTCCCCCAACGGGAACGTACACCTGTTAAAAAGGCTGCCATATTTTCTGCTGAGGTCTTCAACATATTAGAACTTTACCCATTTTCTAACAGATTTAGTAAAAGGGAATTAGTGGCAATACTATCTAGTCGGATAGCCAAAAGCAAAATAGACGAGATAGGGCAACAAGTCCAAATTATAGTTTTCGGAAAAAGAAAAAACCAAAAGATAGAAAATCCAGATATGGAAAGGTTCCAGTCTGCTTTTCTAATGCAGAAACAGATATAGGCATGTCCACCACTTGAGAATTTGATAGGCATCTTACTCCAATGGGAAGGTTCTTCTAACAGGCTGATTAGTATTATGCTTATGCAATGCAAGGGTATTATTAATATCCTCATTATCCTGGCTCTGCCCAATCTCATGGAAGTCAATATCTGACTTGAACTCTCCCCCTCTACAATTTCTGCATGAATTGGTTGAATTCTGTGATTTCTGCTGGATGATTGTGTGGTTTATTTATTGATAGTGTTGTTGCATACATTTGTTTCTGCATGAATTGGTTGAATTCTGTGATCTCTGCTGGATGATTGTGTGGTTTATTCATTGATAGTGTTGTTGCATACATTTGGTACTATTGTTTCATCAATAAGCACAATTTCAGGAGAAGAAAATTGAAGTATATTTTGTCACATTAAATTGGATCTAGTTGATTTAATTTTTAAACCCTGATAACTTGACAAGATCAGTGCCAAGTCTGTTGTACTGCTATCCTAATTTGAATGCCAATGTGACACCTAGTTGTGACTTGACAGTTCTGGTCTAAGTTCTAATCACCATAGCTAATTTAGTAAATGTGATTGCACATATTCTGTGAAATGATGAACAACGTATATATCTGACTGGATTTCATTGCTACATGAAGGTGGGGCAGACTTTTTCTTATGGAAACGGAAAACTTGACGACGGCAAGATTTTGGCTGAGCTTGGCTTTCAGGTAAACATGATGTTTTCTTTTTGGCTCTATATATTGCCTGATATTTCATGTTCCTGGCTGATGTTCTCTGATATGCAGATCGGGGATTACTTGGACGTGGCGACTATGTAGACAAGCTCTCTTGGGTGTTTTTATGGTTTAGCTGATTGATTGGAATTGCATTGGAGGTTAGGGAACATATGTATGCTAGACCACAGAAACTCAGAAAGGGTTGTTTAGATTTCGTTGCTTCACATTTGGGTGTACATTGTACTTTGCTGTCTCGTTTCTTAGGGTTAGAGCATAAGCTAAGGTTAAATTTTTCAGTGTCTGTGAGTCTTGTATCTGCGAGTTATTCAATTTTAATAAAAATATTTGTATATTTAATAAAAAGACGAGTGGATTTTTGAAGATTAGAGTCATTTTGACCGTGGTATATCTGAGACTGATATGGTGTTAATTTTTTTGCATTAACGGAAAGGAAAACATGGAACCACCACTTGCCCAATTTCATCAACTCATACCCACCGCACATCCAATCTCAATTTCATACCTGCACACTCTCAAATCCAAACAAAGTGGCTCTGTCGACAGGAGGATCAAGCTATCACCAATGATCGGAAAGGAAAGGCTCTACTAAAACAACACGAGGTTTCTGGGTATATAGGAAAAATATGGGTGACAATGAGAGTAAGGTATGGAAGAAGCTTGTTTGTACTAGAATAGGACTATATTTTTGTTATGTTTCATGACATGTGAAAGTGGCTAAAACTCACCCGGCTAGAAGCACCTTTGGTCCGCCTAAAACTTAGCTGCCTAGGTGCTAGGCCTGGGGAGATCTTAGACCGCCTAGGCACTAAGCATATCCCAATCCATGAATGTTGGAAGATTTGCTTGACGTTTTATCTTGATGCACAAAGTAAGTCACGGTAAAGAAATTCTGTAACGAAGTTTAAATTAATTTTTTCCAATAGAATTTGAATTAAAAATAAAAAACAAAATAATTAAGTATGAGTTTGGGTGGGGCGAGAGAGGAAGACAAAAGAGAGACCTCTGCGATGAAGTTGTAATTAAATCGGAGGTAAGATTCACACTCCTCACTCCTCCCACTTTTCCCGTCATCGGAATTCTCATTCTCTCTATCCCATTGGATCCCTCTCTTTATTTCACACCCAAACTCTCTCTCTCTCATTGGAATCTCTTACCTTTTTTTTTTTCTGTTGAAGCTGATTGAAAAATCCAGGTCTCGATGCCAATGGCGGTGAAGCGCGGGCCCCACCGGAACCGACCCGCCGGATCGCGATTCCCCATTGCGGTCTTCGCATTCGTGCTCTTCCTCGTTTCGTTGATTTTCTTCGTCGGCCGTGGCCTCTACACCTCCGGTTGGTCCCTCCGCTCCTTTCGATTTCCAATGCTTTGTTGAAAGGCCTGTCAATTTATGCTCATCGGTTGAACGAGTCTCTGGAATTTTAGGTTTGCAGATCTCAATTAGGTTTCAGTTACTTTTGCTTGTTTGTGATTGCTCTCGTATTTTCTTATTTGCTTCAGAGAAGCATAAAAGAGTCAAAATTTAATGTACTGTCGATAAAGTTAATACTGATATGGAATCAGGAGTGTTAATATTTCAGACATTGCAAGCGTTTTTGGTGTTTTAAGAGGGTGAGTGTATGAGTGTGTCATAAGGTATTAGGAGGCGTTGTTTATCTTCGTATCGGTTTTTGAATTGTTAAGCTTTAAGCAGATTGATGTGATATATTCAATGATGCTTGTACCTGAATGAAACCCGTGTCAAGTTCCTTAGTTTTTATGGTTCTGGATTTCTGGCCTGGTTGTATCTATATATTAGCGATTAGGCCGCAATGGTGGTTTGATACAGGTGTGGTCGAGAACGATTTTAATTTAAACTTTGTGTTGTTATCTCTGTTACTATGGTAATGTGGTATTGTTTCATTACAGTTTAGTTGTGGTCTGTTATTTATTTTTCCCGGTTTATTGTACTGTAGCTGGGAGAGTGGGGGTATTGAATTCTTGAAATAAGTATCGAGCCTCAATGCAAGTGAGAATTGATTGAATGAGTTTATAGATTTGTCTTATTTATCATGATTTAAAGTTTCCTCAGAAGCTTGGGCAAGATCTTAGTTTTGTAAGTTGCCGATTTGCATCTTGTACGTGGCCTGTATTTGAGTTTGAAATTCGTAATTAAGTGACGGGGCTGGTAATCCTGTGAAAGTCGTTTTGAAAAATCATCTTGTACTTTATTATATACTTGGGTTAGCTTTTGTCATGAAAAGTTTTCCAAATGTCACTCCAATGGCATATTCATTTGTTTTGTTTTTCTACTATAGTTGATGGTTGTAATGTGTAAGTTTGTCTTCTCTGCAAGTCACATGTTTATGAAGACTCTCCAAGCTTGACTATAAATAAGTATTGCTATTTGTGCAGATCAAAATGATATATTATCTGGTGCTGGTGAACAGGTACGGCTTCATGCTTGCATTAATTTCGGCCTCAAATCTTGTATCTTACTTGTTTCTACAATATAGTAACATATTTGTACTAAACGGTTTTGAGAACAAGTTCCTGGTGCAGAATTTGGATTGGAGGGAGCGAGAGGCACTGCAACATGCCAAATCTCTTTTCTCGAAGGAGGCAAGTGCAACTCTACTAAATATGTGTGGTACTCATTTCTGAGTTCACAATAGTGGTGGTAGTTTTTCTATTTTGTTGAGTCTTTTCTTTTTTCTAACCAACGTTCTGGTTGAATCACTATATCAGGTCATTGATGTGATTGCAGCCAGCACAAATGACATGGGGCCTTTGAGCCTTGATTTCTTCAGGAAAAACAATTTTTTAGCTTCTTGGAAAGTCATTGGAGAAAATTCATCAGTTGTAACAGATCCAGAGGTTAGTATGTGATTATGCTTTCTGCCTGGAGTCTTGACTATCCCTTATGCTGGAAAGATATTGTCAACCTGTAGCTGCTGATTGCCTCCGTTTCATTTTGTTTGTGGCAAGATAAATTTGACAGCCGTAGATGCAAAACAAGAGACATCAAGGGTCAAAGTGGATGAGGCTTCAGGTGGTTATGCTCTGATAACATTTTTCTTATGGCTGTGATACACTTCTACATTCTTTCTAATTTTTATTGTTTTTTGCAGATAATTATGCTCAACCTCTTGATCCTGCAAAACTAGCCCGAAGGGTAATTATCATACTTTACCTATGTTCCATATTAAGATTGTGGAATGGTTTTACACTTGCTTGAACATGTATATCTATCTTTCGGCTCAGAACATAAATTAAACGGACTCATGTCTATTTGGCATTTCTAGTTTTGTATTACTGCAGTATTGGTTAGTTTCTAATTTTTGCATTATAAGCGATTCTGCAGCAATTAAGAGAGACTAAACGTGCAAGCCGTGCAACTGAGTTGACACAGCACGATGATGAATCAATATTAAAACTTGAAAGTGCAGCCATTGAACGCTCCAAATCAGTTGATTCAGCTGTTCTTGGAAAATACAGCATTTGGAGGAAAGAAAACGAGAATGAAAACTCTGATTCAACAGTGCGCTTGATGCGTGATCAGATCATAATGGCAAGAGTTTACTTAAGTATTGCGAAGATGAAAAACAGGGCCGATCTGTATGAGCAACTACAAACTCGACTGAGAGAATCTCAGCGTGCATTGGGAGAGGCAACTGCTGATGCAGATCTACCCAAAAGGTAACATGTTCTTTGAATGTGTATAGTATATCTTTGTCTTCTTTTATATTAAATGGATTGGTGATTATGAGGACGTTTCTTACTTTTTCTACGGCTGATTAAAATTTAGTGCTCCAGAAAGAATAAAAGCTATGGGCCAAGTTCTTTCAAAGTCGAGAGAGCAACTGTATGATTGTAACCTGGTCACTACAAAGCTGAGAGCAATGCTTCAGTCTGCGGATGAACAAGTGCGGAGCCTGAAAAAGCAGAGCACATTCCTTAGTCAGTTAGCTGCCAAGACCATTCCAAATGGAATTCACTGCTTGTCTATGCGCCTAACCATAGATTATTATCTCCTTCCTATGGAGAAGAGAAGATTCCCTAGAACTGAGAACTTGGAGAATCCTAGTCTTTATCATTATGCCCTCTTCTCTGACAATGTCTTGGCTGCATCGGTTGTCGTCAACTCTACTGTCAAGAATGCCAAGGTGATCTGAATTATCATATTCTATACTTGTGTCTAATTGCACATGCATTTGTGTCTTGTGACCAAGTTGGAAACAACAAAATTTAGTATGCAAGGCATGCGTTATATTCGATGTTACCATAGTCTACATCATGCTATGAGTATGTAAATCATCCTTTTAGACATCTTTACTTTAAGGGGCTTGATGTTTTCATGACCATCTTTTCTATACTTTTTTTCAAGTAAGGGTTCATCTGCAGTTACATCACATTAGGAAATTTTGAAAACTGTATACTACTTTTATATTGATCTGCGGGCCCGAGGCTCGTGCTATCATTAAAATTTACTTGGCAATGGCTTACTCTGTGCTGGCTGCTTTTGTTGTTTTCATTTTTCTTAATTTTTTATTGATTTACGGTCATTGTTATTTACTTGTGTGCTTTCTTGGTTATTGCAGGATCCTTCAAAACATGTATTCCATCTTGTTACTGATAAGCTTAACTTTGGAGCCATGAATATGTGGTTCTTATTGAATCCTCCTGGAAAAGCCACTATACACGTTGAAAATG
The DNA here is from genome assembly GCF_933775445.1 of Argentina anserina. Classification (NCBI taxonomy): domain Eukaryota; kingdom Viridiplantae; phylum Streptophyta; class Magnoliopsida; order Rosales; family Rosaceae; genus Argentina; species Argentina anserina. Next base: position 13,081,642 of record NC_065878.1, on the reverse strand, counting down.
TTGATGAGTTTAAGTGGCTCAACTCATCGTACTGCCCAGTTCTGCGGCAACTCGAGTCTGCTGCAATGAAAAACTATTATTTCAAGGCTGACCATCCTACCACTCTCTCATCTGGCGCTTCTAATCTGAAGTACCGCAACCCGAAGTATCTCTCAATGCTTAATCATTTGAGGTTCTATCTTCCACAGGTTTATCCCAAGTTGGATAAGATTTTGTTTCTTGATGATGACATTGTTGTCCAGAAAGATTTAACTGGATTGTGGGCAGTGGATCTACATGGAAAAGTGAATGGTGCAGTAGAAACCTGTGGTGAGAGCTTCCATCGTTTTGATAAGTACCTAAATTTTTCAAATCCTCATATCGCGAGAAACTTTGATCCAAATGCATGTGGATGGGCATATGGAATGAACATGTTTGATCTGAAGGAGTGGAAAAAGAAAGATATCACCGGTATCTATCACAAGTGGCAGAACATGGTGAGTGTCTGAAACCTCACATTTGTCCTTATTGAATATTTTTACTTTTTACATGATCTGTGGCTAAGAAGTGTCAAAATTCATGAACTTAAGTTTCCTCTGACTATAGCTATTTCGTTCCATTTGTTTGTGGTTTTAGAATGAAGAGAGGACACTGTGGAAACTTGGAACATTACCTCCAGGGCTAATAACATTTTATGGGCTGACACATCCACTACAAAAGTCATGGCATGTTCTTGGTTTGGGCTACAATCCAAGTCTTGATAGGAATGAGATTGAGAATGCAGCTGTTGTACACTATAATGGTAACATGAAACCATGGCTGGAGTTGGCGATGACAAAGTACAAAGGATACTGGACAAAGTACATCAAGTATGACCATCCCTATCTTCGCAGCTGCAAACTAAGTGAATGAATCTGAAAATGGGGATTTTGGTACATAGTAGAAACTCCGTCTCATTCACCTGCTCCTTGGTATCTTCATCTGACAAGTCACATGGGTTATTTGTGGTTCATCAAGAGAAGGTATCGACTTTCTCTTCACTACAATTGTTTATTCCATTTGTAATTCATTCAATTTCACATCATTATTCGTCACCCTTTGGAATCGGGTAGCACAAATTCTTTGCCATATGACCTGTATAATAAATTCAATACCTTATTTTGTTTGAAGCTAAGATGTGGAACGTGATTAGGATCAAATGTCCAAGCATCTTGGTTCTTTGAACAACATTCTCACGTGGACTGTAATTCTAGCGAATTTCTTATATTAGTTGGTATAGCGCAGCCTTGTCTTCTATGTTTTGTTTCGTTTTCTTAAAGATGTTTCAATTTGGAATTTAGTGTTGATCTTGATGCTTGGGTGCATCTTTCAATTTTCTTTCCTTGCGTGTTTTAGTATTCCATATTTGTCATTTTGATTTCCAGGGCTGATTGTTGAAGTTTACCTATGAAGGTTTCAGATCATAAATGATCAAATTATATATTTCAATAAGATAACTGTTATGGGATTAGAAATATGCTCTCCGACTTCGCTAAATGGTTGGTATGATGATTTATTGCTTATTAAATATATCAAAAGGACATCAAGCTAAGAATAAATGTTTAGGACTATAATTCTTGGATTGACAGAAAACTAAAGTTGAGAATGAGCTCGATACTATGGAGTCCATATTATGGAGTCTTTAATTCTTTATTCTTATACATACCACCACAACACTTGAACTCCCTAGTTTCCTTGGTTCTTTTCTTCTCCACCCATCTGCTTAGTAATTCTGTCTGAGAAAGCGTCGAGGGTGCTCATGTCTGACCTGTACTGTTTCTGGGTAAACTGCAGCAGAGTAGACCAAGTAAAGTCCGGGTACAACCTCGGGCTATCAGCACTGATCAAACTTGCTGGTGGAGTCACAACTTTGTCCATGTTTGGGTTGAGAAAGAAAGCAAGAGATTTCCTCACAGTTTTGTTGTTTACCACAGCCCTATGCAAGCAGCTCTTGTAAATTCCATTGCACAGAGCCTGAAAGTTCACATCATCATGAGGAAGACATTAATTAGTATAAGAATAAAGAAAATTCAATTCAGCCAACAAAGACAAATAACGTTAATAAATACTCAATTCTGTCCAACTAGAAAATGTAAGTGTGTAAATTTGTGGCAAAGGAAATGATTTCGAAGCTTGAAGTCGATTACAGTAGAAAGAGTGAACGCTAAAATAATATTACTACCTAGTAATTTATACCGATCGTTGCTTAAGAATTTACGACTTACCAACTTATATAGATACTAACACTATTGTGGTTAAGGTGACTGAAACATCGGTGCAATTATAAAGAGTGGTACTGATGCCTCCCCATGCTAATCATTTAGCATCATATTAATGAATGGAGAACTTACGTACCATAAAAGTATCACCAATGTTGATAACAAAAGAATCAAGGACAGGAGTAACAGTGTGCCACTTATCATCGAAGAAAACTTCAAGTCCCCCTACTTGATCCTGATGAAGGATTGTCAAGGATGTGGGATCACAGTGAGGACCAGTTCCCAGTGTTAAATCTGGGTTTTGGCACATTGGATAGTAGTTCAACCTCAGGATCGAATCGTTTCCTTCATAGAACTCTTTGAAGTACTCCCGCCCAACTCCAAGGCTCATTCCCAGTAGCTCCAGTATCCCATCAGATAGTTTGTTCATCACTTCCGCGTATTCCTGGTAGAACTTCCTAGAAACACCAGCACATAAAATAAAATCAAAAGCCATGACCATGCACAATATTTGATATCACATATAATTCTTTTCGACAAAAGATATCACAGATAATTGAGGTCTTAATTTAACATACCCTTACAAATCAATCATAGTAATTTCATTGTGCTGAAAACTAAATCATAAGTTTACCTAAATCGACTAAAACGTACTATGTTTTTTTGTTTGAATAAAATGGTTGGTACGGCTGCCCTCACTATGTTTTAATTATTGGAACGAAGAGAACAAAATATATCTAGCCCTTGTACGTATTTGAAGGAGAAATATCGAAGGATCTTGTATATAGACCTTTTAATTTGAAATTTGTTATTATGACCCTCAGTAAAAGGTTATATTTTCACAGTATTATAATAATTTCTCAGTAGGAGGACGTGGTATATATGTTATTACCCGATTTTCTTGAAATCTTCACCCATTACATTCAGAAAGTAGTCCTCGATGACTGTTGATGAGTTCAGGCTCTCAGCAGAGTACCTCAGAGAAAGTGTTTCTTTCCATGGAAGCTTGGAATTAAACCTGCCGGTGAAGCTACTAGCATAACCGTAGCTCTCACCATGCTTCCGCTGCGCCCTTTGCTTCTCCAAGAGCTTCATCTCAAAGAACACGTCCATGTACTCGTGCGCTTTTGAAATGATCTCTGGATCAACCCCATGGTTCACAATGAGGAAGAATCCATGCTTCTTGCAGGTCTCGTCGACCAAACGAATCGAGTTCTCAACTATGGCAGGCTCACCGCTGAGAAAGCCATTGAGGTCGATGGCCGGAGCGAGAAGGTCTGGCACGTCAGGGCTAGGCTTCTCGTGGTCCGGCCATATGAACTGGAAAGGGATGTTGGATTGGTGTTGAATGACTTGGGAATCGAAAACCACAGGGGTTTGCTCAGATGTAGCCGGCACCGGTATGGCTAACATGGTTTAGGGCTCTGGGTCTCGCAAACAGGATAGACTTAGAGACAGGAGAGATGGTTTGTTTCTGCACAGGGACCTGACTCGAGAGCTTATATAGAAGATGATGGAGGAGATAAGTAAGCACAGACAACTGTAGAACATGCATGAGGGTGTTTTACAAGTGTTGCTAGGGGTCCTGCATAGATGGCAATTATGGCAAGTTATTAACTGCATGAATTACAAGCTAAGATGGCAGATTATGCCATGTCACATGTTTGTTGTGAGGACTCAAATCATGTTTAGCGCATACATATACATGTAAATTAAGTACGTTGGAAATTTTGATCGAGTAGAATGACTTGGGTGTCGGAAACTACGGAGTTTTACTCCGGAGCAGATACCGGCTTGGCCAACATGGTTTAGGGTTTTGAGTTTTGCAAGCAGAAGACACTTAAAGACAGATAGATGATTTTGTTTCTGGAGAAGGTCCATGACTGCAGAGCTTATATTTCGTTTCAAATGTAGATCGTACAGTCATATATATATATATATATATAGGATGCTTTACAAGTCTGGCATGAGAGTCTTGCAGGTAGGATATTAAAGCATGTATCACACACGTAATTTGTTGTTTGAATCAATTCAAATCATGTTCAACGTATAGATACAGGTTTAAGATGTACAACACAGCAACCCTATAATGGAAGGAGAGGAATGCAGGAGAATGGTCCATCAATCCCACCGGAGGTTAATTTAATGGAAATTGTGATGTAAAGGTTGAAAATGCTGAACAATTTTTCCTTCTTTGCAATTTACACAACATGCATAGACATTTGAATTCAAATCACATATTAAATATTTGCCATATATATATATATATATATATATATATACAGTCCCTATCCAGAGTGAAGTTCCAATTTTGGCACAGTTTTCGGTCAAATTTTTTCAGTATAAGCGATTCAATATTTAGGTATGATATTCAAGATCATCTCTACAAAATTTCATCTAATTCGGACATCGTTAATGTATTGAAATTAGATTAAATCAATGAATGAATTAAGACTGTTCAACGTGAACCGTTCGTGTAAATCTCAATTTTGAAAGCTCAAATCATTGTCAAATTGGATGAAACTTTATAGAGATGATCTTGAATAGCGTATCTAAATATTGAATCGCTTATGGTGAAAAAATTTGACCGAAAAGTGTGCCAAAATTAGAACTTCACTCTGAAATTTCAGAGTGAACTTTCACTCTGGATAGAGACTATATATATATATATATATATATAGCCTCTTGAATTTTGTTGTTGTTGTTGTCTGTGGTCACCGGACTCCTAAATTTTATGGATATTTAGAGCAACATATTAGAGTTCGTTTGATAAGATGTAAATCCATTGAATTTTATGTTACCAGCTATATATTATCCATCGGATTTTATTTTACTAGATTTAGGCCAAATCCAACGTAACTGTGACAACATGAAATTAGTGATTCAATTGAAAATCTAATAATTGTAATAACCCTAAATTTTAAACAATGTTAGTTTGATTTGGAATTCTATAAAATTTCGAATTTTATTAGAATGAACGTATTTGGTTGCGACGTTAGTAAACGAGAAACGGAAACGTTCTCGGAACGTTTAAATTGAAAAACGTTACATTTCCGTAACGTTTATATCGACTTTTATTTCGTCGATCGGTTGCGAAAACTTCCTTCACGAAAGTTGTAGAGCTCGTCGATACGAGTGCGTGGACATGTGACGCGTTCTAATCGGACGACGTACGTAAAAGTTATTAACGACGGAAGTTAGTTTCCGATTTTGGGAGGGGGTATAAAAGGAAGTTTTTTAGCTAGGGTTCCCATAATTGGAAACCCTTTCGTCTCTCACTCACCCCGCCTCCCTCTCCCTCTTTCTCTCTCTCTCTCTTTCTCTCTCTCGGTTCCCTCTTCCCTCCGAGTCTCTCCCTTCTCCTCCGAGCGTCGCTCCTCACCGCCAGCAGCTCCGACCTCACCACCACGACACGACCTCCCCACGAGCAAGGCGCGGTCACCAGCGACGCCGTGAGGCTCGGCGTGACTCTCGGATGCAAAACGCAGGCGGTCCGAACCAACCAAGGAACTTCAACGACTTCAATTCGTGTTTTAGGTAAGGGTTTAGGTTAGTTCGATTGTTGGATTGCTTGTTGATGTAATTGTGAATGTTTTGGGGAAGTTTTGAAGTAGATCGGAGAGGGGGAGCGGAGGAGAAGAAGGAGGAGATACCGCCGCCTAGAGGCGGTGCGTGAGGAGGCTACGAATGGCCTAGGGGTAGTCGGAGGCCGTAGAAAGGTAGAGGAGGAGGAGGGGGAGAGTTTGGGCACGGCGGTGGCGTGACACGCGCCGTGGTGGCGTCGGCGAGTGAGCTCCACGCGCCGCCTGCCGGCGGGTGGCGCGTGTGCCCCACGCGCCGCCACCTGCGGCGGTGTAAATAGTTGTGACAGAAAGGGTATTTTGGTAATTTACTGTGTACGGTAAATGTAAATGTAATTTTTAATTACTACAGTAAATGTAATTAAATTTTACCTTCGGTAAATGTAAATATAAATTACTTTCAGTAAATGTAAAAAGTAATTTTGTAAAAGGGTAATTTAGTAAATTTTATTTACTGAATTTGTATTTACATTTAAATCGTACGTATACGTACAGAAATACGTTTTAATATTTATACGTACAGAAATACGTATTAATATTTAAATCGTACAGAAATACGTAGTAATATTTATACGTACAGAAATACGTATATAATATTTATACGTACAGAAATACGTATTAATATTTATACGTACAGAAATACGTATTAATATTTATACGTACAGAAATACGTAGTAATATTTATACGTACAGAAATACGTATATAATATTTATACGTACAGAAATATGTATATAGTATTTATACGTACATAAATACGTATATAATATTTATACGTACAGAAATACGTATTAATTGCATATTTGTACAGTATCCGGGAATAGTAACAGTGAATAGTACCACTGAACAGTAACTTCGTAAAACCGAAAATTGCTGAACAGTAACCGATTATTACTGTTTCGGCATTTAAAGGTTACGAAACGATTCTAAATTCTTTTCTTATCTTTTCAAGGTGATCATTAAATCGAGGAAAGGAATTATCATCGGGAATTGTGGAATTACGCTCGAGCCGATAAGGTGAGTAAAATCTCACTTATTTACGAATCTACCCTTGCGGTGATTCAAGATTTTGCAAGAGTTTTTAAAATTGAATTACGACACGTATACAATATAGTGGATTACATATATATATCGTATAAATGGTAATAAGTACATATATATATACTTTGCTATATTATATACTGTTATGAATTCATTGGAATTGGTCATTTCGAATGACGAGAATTAAATATTGAGCATGTGATTTGATTTTTGTACAATATGAGGTGTGATTATTGTACGTGGTTTTAACATGAGTTTGTTAAAATGTTTTGTCTTCAGACGAGTTTTGTCTTCGGACGAGTTTTTGTCCTCGGACGTGTTTATGAAATATGACATGTATATGATATAATGGATTATATATATATTGTATAAATGGTAAATATGTACATATATATATAGTTTGCTATATAATATACTGTTATGATTTTATCGTGATTTATGTCATTTCGATGACGAGATTTAAATATCGAGCATGTGATTTTGATTGTACAATATGATGTGAGATTATTGTACGTGATTTTAACATTGAGATTGTTAAAATGTTGATTTGTCTTCGGACATGATTTTTGGTACAATATGATGTGAGATTATTGTACGTGATTTTAACATTGAGATTGTTAAAATGTTGATTTGTCTTCGGACGTGATTTGGTACAATATGATGTGAGATTATTGTACGTGATTTTAACATTGAGATTGTTAAAATGTTGATTTGTCTTCGGACGTGATTTAGTACAATATGATGTGAGATTATTGTACGTGTTTGGCAAGTCGGAACCTAGCCTTTGGCCGGGCGAAAGTTACGATACAGTTAGAGCTCTAGTTTGTCTGCCTTAGTACTGCATGCGAGGTAACGGGTGGTTATCTGCTCATGGGTACTCGGTGTATTTTGGATGTTGGGTAGCGGGTGGCTATCCAATATCAACGGTGTATTACGAGAGGGGTAACAGATGTGTACCAGCGTTCTTGGTACCCGTATTATAAATGCATTGGGTAACCAGAAGGGTTACTTAATTTCCTCATGAACATTTTATTTCATATTTCTTTGGGTCAACCAGATGGGCTGACGAGTGACTCATGAGGGCATTTATATTTGTTGTTTTGTGATCTTTCGTATATTTTGATATGCGAATTATATTTTTTTTTACTCATACGAGCTGTAAAGCTTACCGGGTTTGTGTTTACAATCCCGGTGCACCAATTCGATGGTGTAGTGGATGACTCCGCAGGTGTAGATTAGCGGGAATTGACGGACCGCTCAGAGGACTTGAAGTGATTTACCTCCAACTTGTGTGAGGATTTTGTGTGACTATTTTGTGAGAGATTGTGAGGATTATTACATTCCAACTTACGTAATGTAAATTATAAATTTGGGTTGTAATAATTGGTTTTCTGAGTTGTATTGATAACTCAGTGATGATCTGCTGTGCACTTAAATGATTTCGATTTTATTGAGATTATTTTGTGTTTAACGACTTTAGAATTTTGAGTTTTTAAGCTCGAAATTTTGGGGCCGTTACAGTTGGTATCAGAGCCTAAGTGTGTATTTGGCGATTATCAATATCATCCGGGAGCGATGATCCGACTGCAGGCGGGCACCCATCACATGCTCCTCGGTATTGATATGTCGTCGGGTACGCGAGAGTGTTAGGAACCACACCTTATGGTTTGGTCCTGTAGAGAGTATTGTGACGATACTCCGATGATTCACCTTCTGAAATTTCATGATTGATATTGGTTGGATCTATTTTATTGAATTCGAGACTTCACATGTATGACTGAGTGTTAATAGTTGAATGGTGATGAATTTGGAAAATGGTCGTGGACAGGGTCGAGGACGGACGAGAGGTCGAGGTCGAGTTAGGGCTGCAGGCCGAGTCCGCAATGTGGAGAACCTTTATGAGGAGGCTGCTCCACTGGAAAGACAAGTTGATCTTGTTGCTATCCTTAGAAACGATAGTCGTGTGATGAGGTTGATCAAGGACATGAGTGAGCTGCTAGTGCTGCCATTTCATGATGCTTGGATCATGTGGTAGCGGACCATTGGATCGAGAGTATTGGGACTTACTTGGTAATGATTGAGTACTCTGAGTTAGAGAAGACGATGATAGCCACATTCATTTATTGATAGTTGGCAGTGGAGGGGTTAGGATTGATTCCTACGCCTATGGGAAACTCTTTATGTCACTTCACCTTTGGAGTGTTCCTCGAATTGGAGACAATGAAAGGCTTATCCTATTGTGATTGGAAGTAGAGAGTTCTCTGCTTATTTGATAGTGATTCCGGACCACACCATGATGTGATCTGAGGAATCGATTGGTTGAGGCCGCAGTACGCGGTGATTGATTGTTTTGGCATGGTGGGTTCTTTCGTAGACCCAGGAAACCAGAGTTTCGTATCTCTGACTCGAGTCGGATAATGCCATGAGAGCTTGAGTCATAGCATATGTTGAGTATGTGGATCTGAAGTAGCTATCACAGACATCGTTGTGATGTCTGAGTAAAGTGAGACGTTTCCGGAGATACTGTGTTATAGCACCTATAACGAAGACGCCGTATGGATGGGACAAATGAATTCAAAGACTTAATGACTGGTGTGATCAGTTTAGAGAGGCTACAATACTCTCTGAGTTTGACATGCGATCCAGATACTGGAATGCTAACAGGTTTGAGTATATAGTTTCCTATCAGGGCAGAGAACTGTCAAGGAGACTTGATGGAGAGCGTTGACCATATGTTGAGGGATGTTCAGTGTTTAAATGTTGAGGACTAGATTTTAGTTATGCAACTAATCTAGAGATGTGTAGACCATAGGTTGGAGGTGGTTAACGAAGATTTTCGTGACTAGCATCTCTAACGTTATTGATAACAGAGTGGTAGGGCGTGTAATACGTCCTTAGGGTGGTAATACAATTATTGAATTGAGATTCACATTTTATCGACGTGACATTCCAAACTTGTTTTGGTTCGACTATAGACAATTGATGTTACGCATTGTGCTTGGCTGAGCAAGAAATGTAAGGTGATTGAGAAATCTCAATGTGGCGATATGAATTAATTATTTGCTAGATGAGCAATTACATGAGAGCGTGGGCCTTTCAGGATTTAATTATTTTGGTGTTGGGGAATTGGAACTTCACAATGCCACAGGTCCAAATGAGACGCAATGGCGGTGAAGTAACTCTATTAAAGGTAAGGTATGAAATGACCTTAGCTTAATGGTGTTTTAACGAATTTTTCGTGACAAGCACCCTCCAACTGGTAAAGAAATAGTAGACCCAATATCAAGATTCTGTTGTTGAAGTGACTATAGAACTGATTTTCAGTACTACAATGGTGAGAAAACTAATACTTTAGATGATGCCACTGGGTCGTTTGGGTGGGACCGTATGTCATGCATTTGAGACATGTATGAACCAGGGGGTAAAATATATCTCAGTTGTGGTCATGATGGATTTTGCACCGTAAGTTCACCAAATTTTCACGTTCCACTGTTGGGGGATAAGGACCTTCTTTATCTGACCCGCAAATTGTGGCGTACCACTCATGGGAACAGGAAGCTGTAATTAATTTTCGACGGTAAGTTTTGTTGAGGGTGATAGGATGCATCATGCATCGCTCTTGTGATAACGGCGGTGATTCTCTACTGGCTTGTGAGAATATTAGTCAAATCCCTGGTGAACTGTTCGAGAGTAATTCTTAGTCAAAGGTAGGGTTATGTTGTGGTCGTGGACTCAGTGAGTTAAGACCCTTATCGAGTTACCATTACAAATGAGGTGCTGGATGAGTAACATGCACAACAACCTTTGATGATTGTAAAAGATAATCATGAACGGAGATTGTTTGTAGATTGGAAGGAATGGTAGATTCATGGTTCTAGTGATGGGTTGAGGTGAAATCATAACGGTACTGTTGTGGATATAAGTACGATTTCCTTGGAAACCGATGTGTGTGATGCAAGTAGTAGGTATGTGTTAAATATTTATTTTGACTCGTGTTAGATATTGAGAGTCTTGACCATGCATAGTGGGTGGGCAAGCTCATGACGGGAGAATTGTCTGATAACCGCAAGGGAGGGGTGAATTAGACAAAGGGGTTATGTTGACATCTCTACCGAGACCACCATTATATTTTGGTGACTCACATGTGGCGGTTAATGTTAGAACACGTGACAGATTGGGTGTTTGGAGGAGAGTTGAGGCAATGGAGGACATGCTGAGAGCATATATGCTGGATATTATAGGTAACGGGGAAGATCATTTGAGGATCGATTGAGTTGCTTACAACAACCGTTACCATTCTAGCGTCGGCATGGCACCTTATGGGACTCTTTATGATAGACAATGTCGATCACCTATCTCTTGGGCCCTTGAAAGTCTCGAGAAGGTAGGAGAACTAGCATATCGACTAGCCTTGCCTACTAACATGTTTGGTATTCACAACTCCATCCACATTTCCATGTTAAGAAAGTAGGTACCAAATGAGTTGCATGTGATTGATCATAGCATCATGGAGGTGAAGAAAAATGCTACTTTTGTTATTAAGCCGGTTGGAAATTTGGATAGACCCACAAAGAAACTTTGGAGGAAAGAAGTTGAGCTAGTCAAGGTGCTGTGGAGTCACCATGATGAGGGTGATGCATCTTGGGAGCTAGTGTCAGACATGATGACTAGATATCCACAGTTGTTTGTTGAGGGAGTTTGAATTTCGGGACGAAATTCCTTTAAGGGGGGTAGATTGTAATAACCCTAAATTTTAAACAATGTTAGTTTGATTTGGAATTCTATAAAATTTCGAATTTTATTAGAATGAACGTATTTGGTTGCGACGTTAGTAAACGAGAAACGGAAACGTTCTCGGAACGTTTAAATTGAAAAACGTTACATTTCCGTAACGTTTATATCGACTTTTATTTCGTCGATCGGTTGCGAAAACTTCCTTCACGAAAGTTGTAGAGCTCGTCGATACGAGTGCGTGGACATGTGACGCGTTCTAATCGGACGACGTACGTAAAAGTTATTAACGACGGAAGTTAGTTTCCGATTTTGGGAGGGGGTATAAAAGGAAGTTTTTTAGCTAGGGTTCCCATAATTGGAAACCCTTTCGTCTCTCACTCACCCCGCCTCCCTCTCCCTCTTTCTCTCTCTCTCTCTCTTTCTCTCTCTCGGTTCCCTCTTCCCTCCGAGTCTCTCCCTTCTCCTCCGAGCGTCGCTCCTCACCGCCAGCAGCTCCGACCTCACCACCACGACACGACCTCCCCACGAGCAAGGCGCGGTCACCAGCGACGCCGTGAGGCTCGGCGTGACTCTCGGATGCAAACGCAGGCGGTCCGAACCAACCAAGGAACTTCAACGACTTCAATTCGTGTTTTAGGTAAGGGTTTAGGTTAGTTCGATTGTTGGATTGCTTGTTGATGTAATTGTGAATGTTTTGGGGAGGTTTTGAAGTAGATCGGAGAGGGGGAGCGGAGGAGAAGAAGGAGGAGATACCGCCGCCTAGAGGCGGCGCGTGAGGAGGCTACGAATGGCCTAGGGGTAGTCGGAGGCCGTAGAAAGGTAGAGGAGGAGGAGGGGGAGAGTTTGGGCACGGCGGTGGCGTGACACGCGCCGTGGTGGCGTCGGCGAGTGAGCTCCACGCGCCGCCTGCCGGCGGGTGGCGCGTGTGCCCCACGCGCCGCCACCTGCGGCGGTGTAAATAGTTGTGACAGAAAGGGTATTTTGGTAATTTACTGTGTACGGTAAATGTAAATGTAATTTTTAATTACTACAGTAAATGTAATTAAATTTTACCTTCGGTAAATGTAGATATAAATTACTTTCAGTAAATGTAAAAAGTAATTTTGTAAAAGGGTAATTTAGTAAATTTTATTTACTGAATTTGTATTTACATTTAAATCGTACGTATACGTACAGAAATACGTTTTAATATTTATACGTACAGAAATACGTATTAATATTTAAATCGTACAGAAATACGTAGTAATATTTATACGTACAGAAATACGTATATAATATTTATACGTACAGAAATACGTATTAATATTTATACGTACAGAAATACGTATTAATATTTATACGTACAGAAATACGTAGTAATATTTATACGTACAGAAATACGTATATAATATTTATACGTACAGAAATATGTATATAGTATTTATACGTACATAAATACGTATATAATATGGGTGTGTAAATAATTTATTTCTAAACTCCAGACGATTTAGTTACCTTATAACATTTATTCAAAAATTACTTTACGACATTTGTTAAAAAAGTTACCTAACAAGTGACGATAACAAGATGGGACATGTAAGGTAACAAATGTTATTTTTTCCATGTATACTTTAATCTTAATTAATATTGTATGTTACCATCGTATAAAAGAAAATTTCCAACTTTTTGTCACTAAATATGTCAAGAACTTTTTCAAATTTAATTAATAACTTTTCAATTTGTAATTTTATTTCCATTTTTGAATTATGTTAATGATTATAATTAATAACTACAATTACCATATATTCTCTATCAAATTATTAACTAAAGTACAAAAGTATGAAAAATCTCTAACAAAATTATTTGGGCAAATTATATAAACCATCTCCTAACTTCTATTAGAAAAAAATCACTATTTATAAATTAATTATAAAAAGGTCATCAAATTTAAGTGAAAATTATAAAAAGGTCAACAAAATTAAAAAAAAAGTCACTTTAAAAATATTTTCTGGACCGTTTTGCAATTTCTTACTATTTTCTTCTTTTTTCCCTTCATTTTTTAATTTCGGCCATAACTTTCTCGTCTGGCGATAGATTTTGACGAAATTGGTACCGTTAGAAAGATCTTGCTCCCCTCTTGCATTGATATACTACCCACTCCGAATCGACCAACTGTACAAGGCACAACAACCATCGCAAATGGTTGCCGCCATCAATGGCTGTGCTCCAAGTAATTCCGGCGAAACTGAAACTCAAGGTTCCCTAATTTTAGTTATTCTCTTCATTCTGAGCATATTTATACCAATTTCATTTGAATTTTAACAAAATTTCGCATATTTTCACATTTCCTCTCGGCATGTCACACTTCCTGTCACAGACACTGTCACATTACCTATCACACCTACTATCACAACCGATATTACACCTGCTGTCACAGAACCTGTCACACTATCTATTTACACTAACTGTCATAACCACTATCACACTACCTATTACACTAAATGTGACACCCACTGTCACACCTACTGTCACACCCACTGTTACACCTACTGTCACAACCTCTGTTACACTACTTGTCACAACCCCTGTCACAACTTCTATCACACTACATGTCACAACCATTATCACACTCCCTGTCACAACCCCTGTCACACTACCTGTCACAACCTCTGTCACAACCAATATCACACTACATGTCACAACATCTATCACAACTCACAACCCCTATCACACCTATATACATGTCACAACCACTGTCTCACTACCTATCACAACCACTGTCACAGTCACACCTCATGTCACAACATTTTATGTGACTGTTGTGACTATAAGAAGAAGAAGAAGAAGAATGACTAGAAATAACGTATCTTTGTTTATTATTATGTGATCTTGAACTTCTTAAATCAACTCATACAATCCAAATATCGACATTAATGTGTTGTATTACACTGCCTATCATAATAGTTATCACACTGCCTATCACACTTCTTATCACACTACATGTCACAATCTTCTTTGAATTTTAACATAATTTTGCGTATATAGACATTTCCTCTTGGCACACCCGCTATCACATCTGCTGTCACACCTGCTGTCACACCTGTTGTCACACATGTTGTCACACTACCTGTCACACCTTCTGTCACACCCGCTATCACACCTACTGTCACACAACTTAATTTTGTTCTGTGATATATAGTGTGACAGGTAGTGTGACGACTAATGTGATAGGTAGATCGGTGACATAGTACCAAATCAGAAACACAAAAGCTCTGGCACGGAGGCATCTTCTCTTTTCGAAAAAAAAACTGTAGAATTTGCAATGTGACACCCAGAAAAGTACTATGGGCATCCATAACTTCACCATTATCTCTGATCTACTGCCGGCAACCCTGCATCAACGGCCATGGTCCCAAGCTCTCCTCAACGCCGACTCTCCTCAGTTCCTATCCCTGTGACCATGATTTGAGCTAGAATCTACTGGGCACATATTTTATTGGTACCTGACGTAGTTTAAGAACGACGAGCTTGATGACGTCCTCGCAACAACGATCTAATGGGTGGAACGAATGAGTTGCAGTACGATAATGGCGTCCTTGAACTTGGGGGCGGCGGTGTGGATCTTACCGCGGAGATTTCGACGAAGAATAACTTGAACGAAGCTTCAAGGTCGTCGATCTCAGGTCCGGGCTTAATAAGGAAACTGTGGTGATCGGTGAAGGACCTCCATGCTTTGCTCGAGGTCGGCATCGATGTCTCAGGTTTGGCTAGAGTCAGAAAGGCGGTGTTGAAGGTCAAGGGCGCGGTGGTGATGCAGAACCACCGATCTAGGTTTCTGGGATCGTTTTTTTTTTTTTGAGATAATGGTTTTAGGGAATGACACTCGTGTAAATATTGCTAAATTGGTGGGCAACGGTTTAAAGGTTTTTAAAAACTGATTTTTTTCTAATTTTACAATCTCTTTTGACTATTTTCTAATTTCATGTGTCAAAATAGACTTTTTTTATAAGAAGCCCAAATTATTTAGGACATTTTTTTAGTTTTATTTTAAATAGATGGTGGCAACCTCTTGCAAGGGTTGTTGCTCTTTGTATAGTGGTTGGTTCGAAGTGGGTATGGTATCAAATGAAAGATGGGAGAAAAATCTTTCCAACAGTACCAACCACACTCAAATCCATTGCCGGACGACAATGTTATGGCCGGAATTAGAAAAAGAATAAAAAAGAGGAAAAAAAAGAGTGAAAGAAGGCAAAACGGTCACAGAAAAATAAAAGAATGGTATGTTTTCTAATTTTGTTTAAAACGTGTTGATTTTTTTCTAATTTCTGTTACCCGGGCTACAATGGGCACCAAACCTCTTCAAAGTACAAAGGTTAGTTGTATATAACTATATATAAGATATATATTGTGACCAGTGGCAATGTAAACGTAACTGGAAGAACAAAAATGACCTGAAAACAGCTTACATGCTTAATGCTTTCCCTGTAATTGAACATTTGTGTTACATATATTGCAAAGAGATATATGCAAGAAATATTCGCAACAAATCATCAGAGTGCGACCTCGCATATATATACCTCCCAGACCAACAAACTGCAGAGTAAGAAATTCACAGAATATGGACCAAATTTTCATGAAGGAATTCGAATAGGGATTGGGAAAACAACTACTTGCCTCAAAGCTTCATAGTTTGGCAGAATTTTATCGATTTTGAAGTGCAGGTACGTACGTAGAGAGTAACAAGCAGGTTTTTTTTTTTTACCCCCCAACTTTAGTGTTTTTTTTTTTTGACAATGCCCCAACTTTAGTGTTGATCAAGCAGCTACTGTACGTGGGAAAAATAATTTAGTTCAGTTATTAGCTGCTCATCATCCCAAGCCAATCCGTAACGGCCAGTTGTGCGTGGATTGGCGAGTCAAATCTGGAATTCCAGATGTGGGTTTTACCACTTTTACGTCAATGAGTCAATCTGATACCTAAACAAGTCTGACGTCGAGTTTTTTAATAAATATTTTGTTTTTGATTACGAGTTTTTCACATTACCATTAACAAATGTATACCTACTAACCTACTCTACGTACAGTGATGAAGAACCCCAGCCAGATCTTTATCTTCAGCAACAAATAAATCCAAACATCTCACATGCATTTTGCTTTCATGGCCGGGTTAATGTCCTCTTCATATTGATGTCTCAACCATATCGTAATTGCCAACTCGGCCTAAGATATAGTTAAACAAAAGCTATTGAAAAACATCAACTCAATTTTGATTGAAAAAGATCAAATGCCATGTGTAGATTAGAAAAGAATACTCGATCATGAAACTCTGCAGTACTTATTTTGGCTTTTCCATGATCATTATTGTCTGCATTAAACAAATCGCAGATGAGTCAAGAGCTACATATATCGACTAATTTTTCTGAAGAAAAACTAGGATAAGGTGAATAGATGATGATAGGACCGCGCTATCAAGTTTGGAAATGCAAAACAGCGCTTGATTAGTGGAGGCTAGGGTAGTGATTAGAGTTAGTGATGCCTAAATAATCTCTCTTGGGGACTTATAGCTTTAGCTGTTATAAAAACAGTGATATATTACATATATAATTTAATAGGCTGAATTATAAATAATTATAAATCAGAAACGAAAAACACGAAAAGAAATTCAACCAAAATACCGAACGATTGATGATGGAAGAACTACTCGAGACGTGTGTGATACCACACTGTTCTTAAGACGTTTACGCCTCCTCTACCAGTGCAAGGATGCTTGGCGCTTGTCTCCCATTATATAACGACTAAACGATTCTATGAAGTTGCACTACTAACTAGAACCTTCAACGAACTCGAAAGGTACCTCTTTTTATCACCAGAGAAAAGCTCAGAATTTCGAGAGTGGGAGAGGATTGTGTTTCGAATGGAATGATTTTACAATGAAAGGATGGTGGCTATTTATACTGTGAGGATTTTCAATCAGCAATTAATAAAATGACTGTTATAGAAATCAAAAGATCATAACATATATGAGTTACATACAGTCAAGAGAATTTGAAAAGTCAGAACCGAATTTTCGGAAATGCAAAAAGAATCTGCGTTCCGACCCTCAATTCGGTGTTGCATTCATGTCCGCAGGTCGCACGGGCATACACGAGTTTCCCTTGTGACCTAGGATTTGCACCCCCCTGCGCGTGCGCGAGAGGATATAAGGGGGCTCACACACTTTACAATCCATACACAATGGATTCTATATAAAGTCTTTTTAACAATTCTCTTTTCCAATGTGGGACAAATACATTTCCCTCATTCTAAGTAGCCATCTTTGAGTGACAATTTCTTATTCACCCACAAACCAAATTACACAAACAAACATATGATCTTGTAGCCCTCATTATGGAGAACTCAAATCTATGTTATCTTTGATTAATTATAAGTTTAACTTAATTTAATTAATCAATTAAAATTTGATTTTAAATGGTTTTTCCAACCATTTTCCAACATTAGCTTATATCAAATTTAAGAGTACGAGGGAACTGATCTCCACACCAAGGACACTACTAAACTCGACCCTTGTATCTGATCCCTCGGATTTCTAGCTTCTTCTTGAAAAAAAAAGAAGGAACATTTATCTGTGATTAGATCCCTAATTCGAACACTAAAAGCTTTGTGGAAATCGCTAGCTGGTGATGCTATTTTGTTGTTTCTTCCATTTTTTGATAGCTTGCATATATGTGCATGGCCGTTTCTAATAATGGCAAAGATGCTCAACTGGTTTATTACACAGTTCGATCTCAAGTTATATATGGGAAATAGACAGATGATTTTTTTTTCTGATGAAGTATGGTTGCCATGTATGATGAAAACGAAACATTGGACAATCTATTCACTCCCATTAATTGGATTGGTGCTCATGTAAGGACTGAGGAGTAACAACATATTTTGGGATCCAATTCGCATTTGTAGCGCGAGAAAAACTCTCTTAAGTTGGCAATCATTTAAATGATTTGAGAAAATGCATGTTGGGAGAATATAAATATTTTGGGAGATGATCCATTGATAACTAACTTATAACGCACTTCATGTCTTCATGCATAGGTTTACCATATAATATTAGAAATTCAGAACTCTTAAGATATTTAACGACCATGGCTAAAATCGATCAGCTAGGTCAAATGTAGCTTATGTAGTAGATAGATTCTTGGATACATGGTTGGATTGCTTAGTTAATAGCTAAAATCATGGTGTATGTTATATACGTATTCTGACATAACCGAGATAATTTTTTTTTAAGGAATAACCGTGATAACTTTAATAACCTGTTTCTGTTATACGTGAAAGAAAATAATATTGGCTGAATTGCATTTCATTGATACTGTAATGTTTTTTTTATACGTTTGATACTGTAATGTTTGATTTATACAAGAGTGACAACTTTTCAGTTCCTACAATTTAGGATCGGTTTACATCACATAAGGAAACTTACAACATATAAAGAAATTTACAACTCATATACAAATCAATCACAATCAATATGTCTTGCACTTGCACTCCCCCTCAAGTTGAAGAGTGGATGTCTTGCACTCCTAAATTGTGATTCAAAGGAATGAAAATGTAACGACCCCAAAATTTCGAGCACAAAAACTCAAAATTTCAAAGTCGTGAAACACCAAAACAATTTCAATGAAATCGAAATCATTTAAAATGGCACAGCGGATCATTACTGAGTTCACAATACAACTCAGACAAACCAATTATTACAAACCAAATTTACAATCCAACATTACATAAAAATGGAAATGTAATAATCCTCACAATCTCTCACAAAACCCACAAATAAATCCTCACAAGTTCTCACACAAATCCACAATAAACCTCACCACAAGCAGGATAATGAACAACTTCGAGTCTTCAAAGTTGTCCCTTGATTTCCACTAATCAACACCTGCGGAATTACCCCATACACCATTGAATTGGTACACCGGGATTGTAAACACAAACCTGGTAAGCTTTACAGCTCGTATGAGTCATTGAACGGCCCATCTGGTTGTCCCAAAAATATATGAAATGAAAGTGTTCATGAGAAATTGGGCAACCCTTCTGGTTACCCAAATACATTTATAATACGGGTACTAATGAACGCTGGTACACATCTGTTACCCCTCACGTAGTACACCGCCGATATTGAGCAACCTCATGCTACCAAACATCCAAAAATATGTGTACTCATGAGCCGATAACCCATATGTTACCTCACATGCAGTACTCCGGCAGACAGACTAGAGCTCTAACTGTATCGTAACTTTCGCCTGGCCAAAGGCTAGGTTCCGACATGCCAAACACGTCCGAAGACTGGTCCGAATACATAAACACGTTTTAACAAACTCCATGTTAAAACCACATACAATAATCATCACCTCATATTGTACAAATTAACTCGACATGCTCAATATATAATTCTCGTCATCAAAATGACATATCAATATGAATTCATAATAGTATATAATATAGCAAACTATATATATATATATACCTATTTACCATTTATACAAATATATATATATTCCACTATATCATATACATGTCGTATTTATGAAATGTGACATGTATATGATATAGTGGATTATAAATATATTGTATAAATGGTAAATAGGTACATATATATATAGTTTGCTATATAATATAATGTTATGATTTTGTCTTGATTATGTCATTTTGATGACGAGATTTCTATATCGAGCATGTGATTTGATTTGTACAATATGAGGTGATGATTATTGTATGTGGTTTTAACATGGAGTTTGTTAAAACGTGTTTATGTCTTCGGACATGTTTGGCAAGTCGAAAACCTAGCCTTTGGGCGGGCAAAAGTTACGATACAGTTAGAGCTCTAGTCTGTCTGCCGGAGTACTGCATGTGAGGTAACATATGGGTTATCGGCTCATGAGTACTCATATTTTTGGATGTTGGGTAGCAGGAGGTTGCCCAATATCGGCGGTGTACTACGTGAGGGGTAACAGATGTGTACCAGCGTTCATTAGTACCCGTATTATAAATGTATTTGGGTAACCAGAAGGGTTGCCCAATTACATCTCCATTTTTATGTAATGTTGGATTGTAAATTTGGTTTGTAATAATTGGTTTGTCTGAGTTGTATTGTGAACTCAGTAATGATCCGCTGTGGCATTTTAAATGATTTCGATTTCATTGAGATTGTTTTGGTGTTTCACGACTTTGAAATTTTGAGTTTTATGCTCGAAATTTTGGGGTCGTTACACGTGAAGACCACCGGAGATGCTCGCGAGTATGGCGAAGTCGAATCGAGCCGGGGCGAGCGATGAGCTGCTGTTTGAGCTTCGATCGCTCTGCAGGGGGTGCTAGGGTGGCGCGCGGTGACGACAAGCAGGTCTCTGAACCCTAGCCTCGCCGGCGACGTCGCGTGGAACGACGGAGATATCCTCCAAGCCTCGGGTTATCTCGAGGAAGCTAACGGCAGCGAGGCGCGATGCGGCGAGCCCGAGGGTTGCTGCGGATGTCCGTGCGAAGCTCCCTTGACTTGCGGTGAGAGACACGGCCCTCGGAGGAGGGAGATCGGCGGTGAGGGCCGAGAGAGGGAGAAAAGCTCGGGGGAGAGGGAGGCGGAGAGAGAGGAGAGAGAAGGGGTTTCCAGAAATGGAAGCCCTAATCACAAAAATGTCCTTTTTATACTCGTTTCTAAAATCGGAAACTAACTTCCGACGTTAATAACTTTCACGTCCGACGTCCGATTCGAATGCGTAACGTGTCCACAAACTCGTATCGACGAGCTCTACAACTTTCGTGAAGGAAGTTTTCGCGGGACGGAATAAAAGTCGATACATTCGTTGTGGAAACGTAACGTTTTTCTAATTAAACGTTTCCGTTTCTGTTTCGTAAAGACGCAAACAATCGAATTCATTTTAATTGAATTTCACAACTTATAGAATTCAAATAAAAATCAATATTGTTCCGAAAAAAATAGGGTTATTACAATCTACCCCCCTTAAAGGAATTTCGTCCCGAAATTCAAGTTCACTCAACAAACAACTGTGGATATCTGGTCTTCATGTCTGACTCTAGTTCCCAAGATGCATCGCCCTCATCATGGTGAATCCACAATACCTTGACTAGCTCTACTTCTTTCCTACGAAGCTTCTTTGTGGATCTATCCAGAATACGAACCAGCTCAACAACAAATGTAGCATTTTCCTTCACTTCAATGGTGCTATGATCGATCACATGTGACTCATCTGGTACATACTTCCTTAACATGGAAATGTGGAAGACGTTGTGAACGCTCGACATGCTAGTAGGAAAGGCTAGTCGATATGCTAGTTCTCCCACCTTCTCGAGAATCTCAAAGGGCCCAACATACCTTGGAGCCAACTTTTCTTTCTTGCCAAATCTCACTACACCCCTAATAGGTGAAACCTTCAAGAACACATGATCACCGATCTCAAATTCCACATGTCTCCTCTTGTCCGCATAGTTCTTCTGTCTACTCTGGGCGGTCCGGATTCTATCTCGAATGATCGAGATCTTCTCCGTGGTTTCCTGAACCACCTTTGGACCCATCAGTGCCTCATCACCAACTTCGGCCCAACAGATCGGTAATCGACATTGTCTACCATAAAGAGCCTCATACGGTGCCATGCCAACGCTAGAATGGTAGCTGTTGTTGTAGGCAAACTTAATCAATCTCAAATGATCTTCCCAGCTACCCTTGAATTCCAGCACACAAGCTCTCAACATATCTTCCATCACCTGATTCACCCTTTCCGTCTGTCCATCAGTCTGAGGGTGAAAAGCAATACTCATATCCAAGGTGGTACCCATCACCTTCTGTAAACCACCCCAGAACTTCGAAGTGAAACATGCATCTCAATCAGAAACAATAGAAACTGGAGCTCCATGAAGTCTCACTACCTCATCCACATATAGTTTCCCTAGCACGTCCACCGAGTACTTTATCGACACTGGAAGGAAATGAGCCGACTTCGTCAACCGATCAACAATCACCTATATAGCATCGTGACCCTTCTTGGATCTAGGCAGTCCAGTCACAAAATCCATAGATATCTGCTCCCACTTCGAAAGAGGAATAGTCAATGGTTTCAACATGCCAGCTGGTCGTTGATTTTCTGCTTTCACTTGCTGACACGTAAGGCACTTCGATACAAACTCCGCTACATCTTTCTTCATACCGTTCCACCAGAATTGCCTGCATAGGTCCTTGTACATCTTGGTGTTCCCTGGATGAACGGTATAACGTGATCGGTGTGTCGTACGAAGGACCTCCTCCTTGAGATCATCACAATCTGGGACACACAATCTTGCCCCAAACCTCAACCCTCCCTCAAGTCCAACTCTCCACTCGGAAGGGCACTCATCAAGCGTATCCACTACAAGATCTGCCAACTTAGCTTGTGAGAATCTATCTCACGCCTGACCCTGTATGATCCTCGTGATCAATGTGGGTTGCACCGTGACTCTACCAATAAAGACCCTTGGTTCTCCTCCCGATGGTACCAAATCAAACTCTGATGCAGTTTCAAGCATGAACCATTCATGGACCATAAGTGAAGCCACCACACCTCTCGGTTTCCTGCTCAAAGCATTGGCCACCACATTTACCTTTCCCGGGTGGTACTCCAATGTGAAGTCATAATCCTTGAGGAGTTCCATCCATCTCCTCTGCCTCATATTCAGCTCATTCTGTGAGAACAAGTACTTCAAACTCTTATGATCGGAAAAGAGTTGAAACTTCTCACCATACAAGTAATGTCTCCTAATCTTCAGGGCAAACACAACTGCCGCAAGCTCTAGGTCGTGTGTGGGGTAGTTTTTCTTATGAATCTTCAACTGTATAGTGCCATAAGCAACAACTCCTCCATGCTACATCAACACATAACCCAAACCTTGGAGCGAAGCATCACTGTAAATGACATAATCGCCCCCACTTGAAGGAATTGTTAACACTAGTGCAGTGGTCAAACTGGTCTTTAGTTTGTTGAATGTTTCCTCACATGCTTCTGTCCACACAAACGGAGCATCTTTCTTGGTCAACTTAGTCAATGATGATGCAATACTAGAAAACCCTTCGATAAATCTCCGGTAGTAACCTGCCAAACCGAGGAAACTATGAATCTCTGTAGGGTTCTTTGGACGACTCCAATTCTTTACTGCCTCTACCTTTGATAGGTCCACTAGTACTCCATCTTTTGAGACAACATGACCAAGGAATTTGACCTCTTCTTTCCAGAACTCACACTTCTCTAGCTTGGCATACAATCTCGCCTCCTTCAAGGTCTGCAACACTGTTCTCAGATGCACCACGTGTTCTTCTTATGTGTTGGAGTATATCAGAATGTCATCCACAAACACTACCACAAACTCATCCAAGTACGGGCTAAATACTTGGTTCATCAAACTCATAAAGACAGCTGGTGCATTCGTTAAACCAAATGGCATGACAACAAACTCATAATGTCCATACCGGGTCCTGAAGGCTGTCTTCGATATATCTTCTTCCTTCACCCTGAGCTGATGATAACCGGATCTCAAATCAATCTTAGAGAACACTGTAGCACCCTTAAGCTGATCGAACAAATCATCAATCCTAGGTAAGGGATACCTATTGTTGATGGTCACCTTGTTCAGTTCCCTGTAGTCCACACATAATCGTAGAGAACCATCTTTCTTTTTCACGAACAAAACCGGTGCTCCACAAGGTGAAACACTAGGTCTAATGAACCCTTGGTCCAATAGCTCATCGATCTGCACCTTCAACTCATTGAGTTTGTTTTGCCCCATTCTATAGGGAGCCTTTAACACATGTGTCGTACCAGGCACTACATCAATGTAGAAATATACTACTCTCCGATGAGGTAGTCCTGGTATCTCTTGGAACACCTCACTAAACTCATCTACTACCACAATGTCTGCAGTAGTTACTTTCTGATCCAAAGATTCCACATGTGCCAAAACTCCTGATCTCATGGCATTATATGACTTGAGGCAACGATAACGAAACACTGGCTCCCTAGGTCTATGAAAGGACACCACCATGTGAAAACAATCAATCACCGCATGCCACGGTCTCAACCAATCAATTCCCAAGATCACGTCATAGGTGTGGTCCGGAATCACAATCAACGAAGCAGAGAACTCTCTACTTCCAATCACAATCGGACAAGCCTTGCAGATTGTTTCTAACTCAAGGGACACTCCAAGGGGTGAAGTGACACATAAAGAGTTCCCAAGAGGTGTAGGAATCAATCCTAATATCTCTACTACCGAACTAGCAATAAATGAATGTGATGCTCCCGTATCAAACAGTACTCTAGCAAGGTAGTCAAAAAGTGATAAAGTGCCTTCCACCCCTGTGTCTCGCTGACCCACTGCAAACACTCTAGCTTGACCCGCTGGCAGCTGTCTCTGTGGCCGTTCCAATCTACCCTGAAGAGGTCGGGTACAATCTCTAGCTATCTGTCCCACTTGCCCGCACCGGTAGCAGCTTGCTCTCATCAGTTTCGGACATGCTGTGGCGTAATGTCCCATTTCGTTGCAGCCAAAACGCCTCACCGATGCAAATGGTCTAATTGGTACAGCCCTGATAGATAGAGGTGTTGCCTTTGTCGGATCTGGTAGTGGGGTCTTGGCCTCTTCCATGACCTACCCGTCGGCCCTGAGTGCTCGCTGCCTGTACAGATTACCTTGCCTTTTCCCTTTGCGTCTCTACTTCCCCCATCTCATGTTCGAGTCTTATCTGCCTGTTCCAAGCTCATGGCACTCTCAAATATCAACTCCTTAGTAGACAGACAAAGAACTGATATCATGGTCTTGTACTCCTGTTTCAGCCCTCGTAGATACTTCTGAGCTAAGGAGGTCGCACCCATAGGCCTGACATACCGATACAGCTACGAAAAACGAGCATCATACTCTCTAACGGTCATGTCTCCCTATACCAGCGCAAGAAACTCAAGCTCCAAGTTCTCCTGTACTGAGGTTGGAAAATACTTCTCTCGGAAAAGAGCAGTAAAACCCTCCCATGTGAATGTAGACACATCCACTATCTGTCTCATGCTCTTCCACCAGTCTAAAACATCATCTTTTAGAAAGAATGTAGCTATCTTTCTCTTCTCAATCTATGTGCACTCTATCATCTCAAAATAAGTCTCCATACCCTCAATCCAATGGTCAGCTACCATATGATCTAGTCCTCCATGAAAGGTCGGCGCTGACAGTGCACTGATATCCTTGATCAGCTTCAACACTCGACCATCATCTCTAACCGCAGTAGCAGGCTCAACCTGTTCTTCCTGTGGAGTAGCCAGCTCATAAAGGTTCTCCACGTTGCGGACTCGGCCTGCGGCCCTACCTCGACCTCGGCCTCTCGCCCGTCCTCGGCCCTTATCCGAGTTCATCACCTTCAATCAATGAAACACTTAGTCAATACTTGTGAAGTCTCCAATTCAACCAAAACATATTCAACATGAAATTTTAGAATTAGATGAATCATCGAAGTATCATCACGATACTCCTAGAGGACCAAAACCATAAGGTATGGCTCCTAACACACTCTCGCGTACTCGATGACATATCAATACCGAGGAGCATGTGATGGGTGCCCGCTACAGTCGGATCATCGCTCCCAGATGATATTGATAATCGGCAAATACGCTCTTAGGCTCTGATACCAACTGTAACGACCCCATAATTTCGAGCATAAAAACTCAAAAGTTCAAAGTCGTGAAACACCAAAAAAATCTAAATGAAATCGAAATCATTTAAAATGCCACAGCGGATCATTACTGAGTTCACAATACAACTCAAACAAACCAATTATTACAAACCAAATTTACAATCCAACATTACATAAAAATGGAAATGTAATAATCCTCACAATCTCTCACAAAACCCACAAATAAATCCTCACAAGTTCTCACACAAATCCACAATAAACCTCACCACAAGCAGGATAATGAACAACTTCGAGTCTTCAAAGTTGTCCCTTGATTTCCACTAATCAACACCTGCGGAATTATCCCCTACACCATTGAATTGGTGCACCGGGATTGTAAACACAAACCCGGTAAGCTTTACAGCTCGTATGAGTAAAATGAAGATATAAGTCGCATATCAATATATACGAAAATTCACAAATCAACAAATATAAATGCACTCATGAGTCAATGAACGGCCTATCTGGTTGTCGCAAAAATATATGAAATGAAAGTGTTCATGAGAAATTGGGCAACCCTTCTGGTTACCCAAATACATTTATAATACGGGTACTAATGAACGCTGGTACACATCTGTTACCCCTCACGTAGTACACCGCCGATATTGGGCAACCTCCTACTACCCAACATCCAAAAATATGAGTACTCATGACCCGATAACCCATCTGTTACCTCACATGCAGTACTCCGGCAGACAGACTAGAGCTCTAACTGTATCGTAACTTTCGTCCGGCCAAATGCTAGGTTCCGACATGCCAAACACGTCCGAAGACTGGTCCGAAGACATAAACACGTTTTAACAAACTTCATGTTAAAACCACATACAATAATCATCACCTCATATTGTACAAATTAACTCGACATGTTCAATATATAATTCTCGTGATCAAAATGACATATTCACGATGAATTCATAACAGTATATAATATAGAAAACTATATATATATGTACCTATTTACCATTTATACAAATATATATATATTCTACTATATCATATACATGTCGTATTTGAATATTTAAAACTCTTGCAAAATCTTAAATCTCCGCAAGAGTAGATTCGTAAATATTTGAGATTTTACTCACCTTCTCAACTTGAGCGTAATTATTTCCGAAGGTAATTTCTTTTCTTGATTTATCGATCACCTTGAAAAGATAAGAAAAGAATTTAGAATCGTTTCGTAAACCTTAAATGCCGAAACAGTAATAATATGTTACTGTTCAGCAATTTCTGGTTTTACGAATATACTGTTCATGGAGCTGACCTGAGAGCAGACAAAATCACGAAGGCGAACAGATGGTGTGGTTTGACGGGTGGAGCGACGGATAGGTTCCAGGTTTAGCTGCTCTAGGTTTTGGACTGGTCCCAACGTAGGTATAGGGGTTGCATCGACAGAAGACTGAGATGGTGGTAGTATCGAAATGGTGATGGGAGATGAATTTGAGTCAAATTGAACTGAGGTAGATGATGATGATGATGGTGTCGGAGGTTCTACATTCGGCCTGAATATTGCCGGAATTCTAGCGCCCTTTATTTGGGTACCGTTTTCAGTAAGTGCTAAAAGTTGATCGGAGATCGGTTGAGTCGTCGGATTGGCTGTAGCAGACTGGCTTGTCTGAGAAACGACATGCAGGATATCAGTCGGAGGAGGTGATGAGTCAGAGGTAGACGCCAATGAATGAGAAACATGAGGGTTTACGAATTGAGGCTGGGAACTTAACGCCAACGATATATATGGAGGGTATGTTTGACTCGAATGAGAAACATGAGGATAACATGGGCTAGAACTTGGTTTGAGGCCTGCAGACTGATAGGGAAAACTCATCTCATGGAAAACAACATCTCGACTAGTAAAAATTTTGTGACTGGAAAGATCATAAATCTTATAGGCCTTTTGACCAGCTGGATAACCGATGAAGATACACTTGGATGCCCTATGATCAAATTTGTGTGTAACCTTGACATTGCTAGCGTAAGCCAAACATCTAAAGACACGAAGATGATGAAAGGAAGGAGGTTGAGAATAGATATGCTAAAAAGGTGTTTTGAAAGAGAGTAGTGGAGTGGGATAACTATTGTTAAGATGAACATCAGTGAGTACACATTCTACCCAAAATGTTCGAGGAAAATTTGCTTGGAATTTAAGAGCACGTGCAACCTGAAGGATATGACGATGCTTGCGTTCTACTACCCTATTTTGTTGAGGCATATAAACACACGAATGTTGAAAAATCACTCCATTATCTTTATAAAATATTCTGAGAGAAAGGAACTCAGCCCCATTATCACTGCGAAAACCTTTTATTTTAGATGAAAATTGAGTGGATGCATAAGCAAAAAAATGTTTCACCAAATATTGAGCTTCAGATTTATGTTGCATCAAGTGAAACGAGAATAATCATCCACAATAGTGAGAAAATAATGAGCGCTACAGAGAGAAGCATGTTTGTAAGGACCCCAAATATCACAGTGAATCCGATTAAAAGGTTTAGTTGATGAGATAGAACTAGTACCTAAAGAGAGATGATTTTGCTTTGCTAATGGACAAATGTCGCAAACATGATTGGGATTGGAAGAGAAAGAAGCATTTTAAAAAATTCTTAGCAATA
The DNA here is from genome assembly GCF_933775445.1 of Argentina anserina. NCBI lineage: Eukaryota > Viridiplantae > Streptophyta > Magnoliopsida > Rosales > Rosaceae > Argentina > Argentina anserina. The sequence goes on along the minus strand of NC_065878.1, from coordinate 13,052,712 downwards.
TAATCTAGAGAGCAAGATGAAACATGGCCCAGACGAGGATGCTATAGATGGAAATGAGACAATGTGCGGTGACATGCAGGTTGAGTGGTGTATGAATGACAAGGTTTAGGCTTGGTTTTCTCCGTCGCTAGTGCCACCAAATAATATAGACCGTTCAGTTGCTTGCCCAAACTAATCGTCTTTCTGGAAGTCAGATCATGCAAAATACACCAATAAGGGAAAAATGTTACCAAACAAGATAATCCTCTTGTGAACCGGCTAATAGACATGAGATCAATTTTGAAATTTGGTAAATATAAGACATTGACCAAAATATAATGCGAATTTAATGGTACTGATCCCGTAGAAGATATGTGTGCTGTTTCTCCACTTGGCAACAAAACAAGAGGCAAGATTTGATTTATCTTACTATGAGTCAACTGACTTGATGATGAGATTATATGATCTGTCGCACCACTATCGAGAATCTAATTTTGAGATGACACATTTGATAAACCAAGATCATTCTTAGATTTGGATGAAGAGGTTTTGATGATGCCATTGGCGACCCAAATTTGAGGTATTCACGAAGATGAAAGACTTATTGCCATTTTGAAGAATGATACTATTGCTTATGATGGAAAAAAGAATGATGGCATGAGAAGTAGAGTGCCGATACTGATTGAAAAACTATCAAAAAGAGATGCTCGCACGAGAAGTAGAGTGCGGAGGCTTATGGATTAGGATCAAATATTAAAACCTGCTCTGGCACCATGAAAGAAAACAATATTAGCTGAATTGCATTTCATTGATACTGTAATGTTTGCTTTATACAAGAGTGACAACGTTTCAGATTCTACAATTTAGGATCTGTTTACAGCACATAAGAAAACTTACAACATATAAGAAATTTACAACTCATGTACAAATCAATCACAATCAATATGGAAGATATGTTCGCAACAATACGTACGTATTCTATATGCAACCCCGCCTCCATGCAGGCTTGCACCGGTGTGACTCGATCGAAAACAACAATGAAATATAAAAATATCAAATGCATGAGAGTAAGTGTGATTGAGGTGTGATTGAGGTTCCTTTTGGTCAACCTTACGTACAGTTTATCTTCTATTTCGGGTGTTGATTGATGTCGAAACAGACCAATCTCAAGCAAACTTTTAGTTATATTTGCAGAATAGAAGTTCATTTTGCAATCGTGTACATTCCTCTCTTTGTCCAATAATCTGTGGTTAAATAAGTTATATGCATGCATAAAACATCATAGGCAGGGGCAGATACACATGGTAGTTTCTATGAGCTCAAGTCCATACGAAAAGTTTCTCTAGTACTTTTATTTTTGTGTGTGCTATTTGACATCATATTTGTGTTAGTCAGGTTGGGTTGCTCCAATGTTTAATATCCTTCTGACTCTGATTCAAAACATCTGTCACGGTCCCAAAATTCCGAGCATAAAAACTCAAAATTTCAAAGTCGTGAAATACCAAAACAATCTCAATGAATCGAAATCATTTTAAATGCCACATCGGATCATTACTGAGTTCACAATACAACTCATACAAACCAATTATTACAAACCAAATTTATAATTCAACATTACATAAAAATGGTAATGTAATAATTCTCAAATCTCACACAAAACCCACAAATAAATTCTCACAAGTCTCACACAAATCCACAAAAAAAACCTCACCACAAGTAGGATAATGAACGACTTCGAGTCTTCAGAGTTGTCCTTCGATTTCTACTAATCAACACATGCGGAATTATCCCCTACACCATTGAATTGGTGCACCGGGATTATAAACACAAACCCGGTAAGCTTTACAGCTCCTATGAGTAAAATGAAAATATAACTCGCATATCAATATATACGAAAATCCACAAATCAACAAATATAAATGCACTCATGAGTCAATGGACGGCCCATCTGGTTATCCCAAAAAAATATGAAAATGAAAGTGCTCATGAGAAATTAGGCAACCCATCTGTTTACCCAAATAAATTTATAATACAGGTACTAATGCACGCTGGTACACCTCTGTTACCCCTCACGTAGTACACCGCCGATATTAGGCAACCTCCTGCTACCCAACATCCAAAAATATGAGTACTCATGAGCCGATAACCCATATGTTACCTCACATGCAGTACTCCGGCAGACAGACTAGAGCTCTAACTGTATCGTAACTTTCGCCCGGCCAAAGGCTAGGTTCCGACATGCCAAACACGTCCGAAGACTGGTCCGAAGAGATAAACACGTCCGAAGACAAAAACTCGTCCGAAGACAAAATGTTTTACCAAACTCCATGTTAAAACCACATACAATAATCATCACCTCATATTGTACCAATCAAATCACATACTCGATTTATAAATCTCGTCATTAAAATGGCATAATCACGATAAAATCATAACAGTATATTATATAGCAAACTATATATATATATGTACCTATTTACCATTTATACAATATATATATATAATCTACTATATCATATACATGTCATATTCCATTCTTAAAAATTCTGCAAAAATCTTGAATCTCCGCAAGGGTAGATTCGTAAATATGTGAGATTTTACTCATTTTATCAACTTGAGCGTAATTCCACAATTTTGGAATATAATTCATTTCCTTGATTTATCGATCACCTTGAAAAGATAAGAAAAAAATGTAGAAACGTTTCGTAAACCTTAAATGCCGAAACAGTAATAATAAGTTATTGTTCAGCAATTTATGGTTTTACGAAATTACTGTTCACGTATTTACTATTCACGTGTTTCTGTACAAATACACATCAATTACGTATCCCTATACATATACATACTATTTACATATTTATGTACGTATGAATACTATTCAAATGTAAATACTGTCTCAGTATATATTAATTACTGATTTACCCTTTTAAAATTTACATTTACTGAAAGTAATTTACATTTACATTTACCGTACGTAAAATAAAATTTACATTTACCGTACGTAAATCACATTTTTACATTCACCGCCGTAAAAATAAATTTTACAATTTACTGTTTGAAAGTACTGTTTACGCGCCGCCGCACTCCCATGCGCCGCCTAAGGCGGCGGTGCTCAACTCTCCACCTACACCTCCGATCCTCCTCCAAAATCCTCCCAATCCATCCAAAAACATTACACAATCATCACAACCATGAATTGAATGCATCCTTACCTAGATCGGAGCTCAAAAAGCGTCGAAAGTGATTGAATCGTCGGCGAGCTTCTCGCAGGAACTCCACTCGTCGATGCGGCTCCTTGGCGGCGAGGCGAGGCACGGCGAGTTAGAGGGTGGCAGCGGAGGGTCACGCGATGCTCCAGGGAACAGCGGTGAGGGACACGGCGGCTTGGAGGCGAAGATCGGGGTGCGATGCAGAGGGAGGCTCGGGGAGAGAGGGAAGGCTCTCAGCGGCGAGACGGAGCGTCGCGAGCTCGGAGTTTGGAGAGGAGGGTTGCGCGATCCTTCTAAGCTAGGCGGTGCAAGCCACGGAGGGCTGAAGGGCGAGGTCGCCGGCGGAGGGTCGTTCGGAGGGAGAGAGAGCTCGAGGGAAGAGAGAGAGACAAGAGGGAGGCGCGGGTTTGGAGAGAGAAGAGGGTTTCCGAAATGGAAACTCTACTTCTGATTAGTTTCCTTTTATACCCCTTTCTAAATCAGAAACTAACTTCCATCGTTAATAATTTTTATGTACAACGTCCGATTCGAACGCGTGATGTGTCCACGAACTCGTATCGTCGAGTTCTACAACTTTTGTGAAGGAAATTTTCGCAACCGAGCGACGCAATAAAAGTCGATATATTCGTTGCGGAAACATAACGTTTTTCTAATTATACGATCCGAGAACGTTTCCATTTTCGTTTTGAAATGTCGCGAACCACCAATTATCGTTTTGAATTAATTTCACAAATTTAAAAAATTAAAAATACTCGATAATTAGTTCTGAAAAATTCGGGTTATTACAACCTCTCTCCCTCATTATTATTTTCTTTTTTACTTCTATGTTTTCTTTCTCATGACAAACCACTGAACCACACACTCCAGTTTTCTTTCCCACTTCCCATTCCAACCTCATTCATTCTGTGTTGTGACTCTGGACCGACTTACTACCTAAATCCAAGTAGCCAACTATTGGTAGATATAATTTTCTGCACTGTGTTTTATATTCAATTGCCTTAGCCTTACTCAAGTCTGGAATTACCTTTATGCATCCCTTCAACTACTGATAGCACAAGTGCACAACATCTCCATGCATATGCAATTTCTTCTATCTGGTTCAACCTAGGTCCTCTATTTGCTTGCACTTCTATAGGCATTAATTATATTTCACAAGGCAAACTTTTCATGCAAATTCATGTCTCGAAGATGTAGTTTAATTTTCGTTATGATAATGTATTTACTCATATAGTGTAAGAAGCTGCCACTGCAAGTTTTGATTTTGTTGTAGAACTATATGGACTCATTGGAGGATATGACATATATATAGTTAAGTGTTGTTTTATGGTAAATTTTTGCTTGTAATTTTAAGTCTAGACAAGTTTCGGATCCTAAATCAGCCTATGATGATAGGTGAACGTAGAGTTGTAAGAACTTGGATATATCCACACGTAGGTGAGTTCAAAATTACCCTAACAGATCGAACAATCTAGAACTTAAACAACAGCGGTACAAGTGTACAACTAGAGAAACTTAATTTGATCATGTATACCATGCCAAATACGTGTCAGCTATGGAAAAAAATAATCGTAAATGTACTACGTACATATTCTATACAGTAAGCAAAACTGGCCGTAAAATGATCGAGTTTTTATGTTAGTTACATAGTACGTCAATAGACATGCATACAAGCTAGGTGTAAATAAAAAAAGAGGAGTGTTATGACGCTATAATATGGTGTCAAATTCGGGGCCTCAATCATAAGTGGAATATCACATCACATTGTTAATCAACAATTTAAATCATATAAAAATATCATTTTAAATATAAAGAAAATCATATCATTGTTAATCTAACAGTTCTAAATTATTATAAAAATATTTTTTTGTTCTTTTTATCATTTCTTCTTTTTCATCACAATAATACTTCTAAAATACAATTTAGAAAATTGAAATTTACGAAAATATGCTTAAAATATGTGTGTGCACGTGCGAAATATATATATATATATATATATGTGCACAAAATATGTTTAATTTTAAAACTACAACATTTATATTTAAATTAAAACTTTTGATAAGATTCTTTTGATTTTTTTCTGAAATGAAATATTATTTTGTTAGGGTATAATCGATTTAAAAGGATACGTATCTTAATTAATACATTGTTTAATACAATTATGTCGATGATAATATTCCTAATGACAAATATGTCAAGATTCATAATTTTTTTTATTTAATTAATTTATATTTATGATTAATTAATAGCTATAATTAATTAATGCAATTACCATATAGCTACGACCGCGCGCGCACACACACACATATATATATTGTAAAGACCCCAAAATTTCGAGCATAAAAACTCAAAATTTTAAAGTCGTGAAATACCAAAACAATCTCAATGAATCGAAATCATTTTAAATGCCACAGCGAATCATTACTGAGTTCACAATACAACTCAGACAAACCAATTATTACAAACCAAATTTATAATCTAACATTACATAAAAATGGAAATGTAATAATCCTCACAATCTCTCACAAAACCCACAAATAAAACCTCACAAGTTCTCACACACAAATCCACAATAAAAACCTCACCACAAGTAGGATAATGAACAACTTCGAGTCTTCAGAGTTGTCCCTCGATCTCCACTAATCAACACCTGCAGAATTATCCCCTACACTATTAAATTGGTGCACCGGGATTGTAAACACAAACCCGGTAAGCTTTACCCTCTCATGAGTAAAATGATAATATAACTCGCATATCAATATATACGAAAATCCACCAATCAACAAATATAAATGCACTCATGAGTCAATGGACAACCCATCTGGTTGTCCCAAAAATATGAAATGAAGTACTCATGAGAAATTGGGCAACCCTTCTGGTTACCCAAATGCATTTATAATACGGGTACTAATGAACACTGGTACACATCTGTTACCCCTCACGTAGTACACCGCCGATATTGGGCAACCTCTTGCTACCCAACATCCAAAAATATGAGTACTCATGAGTCGATAACCCATCTGTTACCTCACATGCAGTACTCCGGCAGACAGACTAGAGCTCTAACTGTATCGTAACTTTCGCCCGGCTAAAGGCTAGGTTCCGACATGCCAAACACGTCCGAAGACTGGTCCGAAGACTGGTCCGAAGACATAAACACGTTTTAACAAACTCCATGTTAAAACCACATACAATAATCATCACCTCATATTATACAAATCAAATCACATGCTCGATATATAACTGTCGTCATCAAAATGACATAATCACGATAAAATCATAACAATATATTAATAGCAAACTATATATATGTACCTATTTACCATTTATACAATATATATATATATATATATATATATAATCCACTATATCATATACATGTCATATTTCACAAACACGTCCGAAGACAAAACTCGTCTGAAGACAAAACGTTTTAACAAACTCCATGTTAAAACCACATACAATAATCATCACCTCATATTGTACAATCAAATCACATGCTCGATATACAAATCTCTTCATCAAAATGACATAATCACGATAAAATCATAACAGTATATTATATAGCAACTATATATATATATGTACTTATTTACCATTTATACAATATATATATAATCCACTATAATATAAACATGTCATATAATCCAGTAATTACTGTTTGAAATTACTGTTCACGCGCCGCCGCACGTGGCGGCGCGTGGGGTGCACGCGCCACCTCCGGCAGGCCGCGCGTAGCCTAGGGCCGGCGCGTAGCACGCCACCACTGCCCCCAAAACCTTCCTCTCCTCCTCCTCTTCATTCACACGGCCTCACGCCGCCCCTAGCCTCCACCATGCTACCACACGCGCTGCCTAAGGCGGCGACATCTCCCCCAAAACCCTCCTCCTCCGATCTCCTCCTATACGAATCAAAAAACCACAAAAATCACATCGAGGCATCACAACAATCAACTTAGGCTAACCCTTACCTCAATCAAGCTTTTGGACCGTCGGATCGTCGCCGGAGAGCTTGAGATGTCGTCGGTGGAATCGCAGAACCTTGGCGTCGTTGGTGGAGCTCTGGCGCTGTGTGCGTGGGTGCGTCGACCTCGGGGTCGACTGAGGAGGGCCGCGCGGTGCGCGACACGACGGGCTAGAGGCGAAGCTCGCCGGTGAGGAAGTGAGATCGGGGAGGGAGAGGGGAAAAGAGAGAGAGAGAGGCGCGCGGGGTGAAGAGAGAGAGAGGGAGTGAGGGGTTTCCAATTTTGGAAACCCTAGCTGATAAAAATCCCTTTTTATACTAGTTTCCAAAATCGGAAACTAACTTCCGACGTTAATAACTTTCACGTACGACCTCCGATTCGAACGCGTGACGCGTTCACCAACTCGTATCGACGAGCTCTACAATTTTCGTGAAAGAAGTTTTTGCGACCGAGCGACGGAATAAAAGTCGAGTTATTCGTTGCGGAAACGTAACGTTTTTTCTAATTAAACGTTCCGAAAACGTTTCCGTTTTTTGTTTTGTTTTGTAAAGTCGTAAACCACCAAATTCATTTTAATTGAATTTCACAACTTTATAGAATTCAAATCAAAACCAAATTTTGTTCCGAAAATAGGGTTATTACATATATATATATATATATATATATATATATTGAAGCATACTTTATATATATCGTATTTTTTTATTATATTTTGAAAGCATTTAAAAAATAAATGATTTAAAAAATACTACAATTTTGTTTATAATAATTTAGAGCCGTTGGATTAATAAAGATATGATTGTCTTTTCATTATTGTAATTGCTGACATGGCAAGGTGACGTGGCATGCTACATGAGATTGTAGCGCCGGATCTGGCGCCATATTATGACGCTAAAACATTTTCTATTAAAAAATAATTCTCAAAGACGTTTGTTATGAATCATGATCACCATCATATATTTTCATGCTGTTGCGGAGTGAATAACGGACGAGATCGAATAGGTCGATCTATAATTACCTCGCTTTATGAAGGACATGTGTTCATCCTAGATTGATTCTGATCGAGTTTCTAACTATTATTCACTTGTAGTTATGTCGTTAAAAATTTTAATATACAGCACTGAGAGATGTCAGTGTTTTTTTTTCTTGAAAATAATTCTTCATTCATGAAAAAAAACTAACGATTATAATCGTTTCGGATGATATCCCTTATAAAATTAGGAGCTATACTGAACCGAGTTTGGCTAACATTACTTCTTAAAGTATGAGAGGCAAAACTATGAGCTACTGAGTTTGCCTCCCTTGAAACATATTGAATCCTAAAATTACCATGATTTCGCAATATTTGTCTAATCTCATCAAGCATCATACTTATTGTAGATAAATCTGGTTCATTTGAATAAATGATTTGAATCAATAAGGAGCAATCAGATTCAAATATAACCTGGTCATAATAATTGAGAGATGTCAGTTGTTTGATAACGTTATGGGTCCTAATACAAAAACTAGATTGATTATGAGTTTCTAAATTCTCTTGCTTTTATAGGTTAGAACTTATCATGGTAGATTGGTAGTTATATATTTTGGAAACAATGCAACTTCTTTTCTTGCTTTTCTTTATCCCTCTCTCAATTCTGCAGCTAAGAAAGTTGTCTTACACGTAGTACTTACTGCTGGACGCCGAGTACGTACTCTAGCATAAACCATATTAATTAGCTGACATCATCTGGGTTTTAACTTCAAATTGTAATCGATTAATATAAAACTACTCTCCTGGAATGATTTGTATATATTTTTGAATGAAGTCCATTTAGGCCCCATGCAATCAGCAAAATGAAGGATGATCAAATGAACTAAAATTATCGTTGTTCACTGTCTATACATCAGTTCATATTGAGTTACAAGGAAAATCAATAGAAAAAGTTTATGCCGTATGTGAGGGCATATTTTCTTAATAATCCTAGCGGCAACTTCCTGGTCATATAATAACAACGTAGTGACGTACTCTATCCCTCCCCAACTTCATGTCGACGTACACATCAGATTTTATAATACTTTTATTTTTCCCCCAACTTCTTCGAAAGCAAGAATAAACATCATTACACGTACATGAAATGTGGATCGCACTTCATCAAACCATGATCAAAATTGCTCACCTAGAACTCATTCTTTCTACTTAAAGAATATTAAAGATCACACTTTTCTACTACGTTTGTAATGTTCTGCAATGCATGACAAATGGTTCTATCATGGAGATCATGCCCTTTGTCAATTTGTCCCTTTTTCTCTATTTTCTGATGAAGACAAGCATGAGCTGGGTGACCTCAAGGACATGTTCAGTCCAGATTGGAATATGTACGTCAATGGTGCTACCCACACTGGAAGTCAGCTTTCGGCTTTCTACCTAACACTTTGAGAGTACTACCACACACCAAAGTACCAATGCATTCTTCATTTGCCATGTTAGCTTAAGAATTGCTGATGACAGATTGAGAGGATGAGATAAGATGCTATAAATTGTTATGCATGAAATGAAATCACAAGTTTGATGGATGTCCAAATATGATTTAGTGCACAAAGTCCTTTTTATAGGTTCTTTGGAGAATCTATCCCACCACAACTTGACCAAGTTGTAAACAACAGAGGAACTTGTCCCGTCTCATTTCTCATGCATCCACCTTTAGTTTGTTTCCATATTTCTCATAATCAAGCTCAAGATATAAATCACTCAATTTCTTGATATAAAGTGTAAATTTCTTTGGTTAAAATTCAAGTAAAAGCTCAAACGCAACTGCATAACAGGGGCACCTTAATTAGCTTGCAACATTAATATCAATCCTAGCTAGCGTATAGTTCAACCCTGATACTTATTTATTATTGTAGTATAAATAATCCCACTTTTTTTTAATTATCAAAACATGCATCTCACACATAGTGTTTTGTCACATGCCAGTACCAAGATAGAACAACATACAAAAGAAAGCTATGCTTTGCCTAAAAACTTATCATATCTTTAATAGAATAACTAGTTTGTGGTATTAGAATCCGAGAAGAAGAACCTTTCCTTCACGAAGACCTGAGACTGTTTTATGAGACATTCATGATGAATCTAGACCTGTTAGGGAAACTGTGTACGTATATGTTTGTGTTGGGTTACTCTAATATTCATAAAAATGCTTTCATAGGTTCATAGCTAAGCGATAGAATATAAGACCATTTCACAAAACACACAGAGAAAGAAAGAGGGAGAGAGTGAGAAAGAGGGTGACTTACCACAATAGAGAGCTAGAGGAAAGAGGCAACAGTAAACTTAACATTATATTCTTATATTTGGTACGACCTTACCAATGAACAGCCTTGGCTGTTTCTGTCCTCTCCCTCCTCTTCTTCATAAACTCTGTCCTCCTTGCTAACTCTTCCTCAAAAACCATCTCCTTCCCTGCCTCTTTCTACCTACTACATAATTATACCGTAATTTTCATATCTTGAAGAGTACATTACCATGTTAGCCATGCCAATGCCTCCTTCTGAACATGTTTCATCACTAAGCCAAACAAAGCATGAGAATGAACGAACTCCTTTGGTGTTTGATGGCCCAGTTCTACAGTACGAGTCCAACATACCACCCCAATTCATATGGCCGGACGACGAAAAGCCATGCTTCGAGCGACTGGAGCTTCTAGTTCCTCCCATTGACCTGAAAGGCTTTCTCAGTGGGGACGCTTCGGTTGTCTCAGAAGCCATTCGTTCAGTCGATGAGGCATGCAAGAAACATGGATTCTTTCTCATTGTGAATCATGGAGTTGATTTCCAACTAATAGCTAAAGCTCATGAATATATGGACACATTCTTCAGAATGAAACTCGCGGAGAAGCAAAGGGCTCAGAGAAAGGTTGGTGACAGCTGCGGATATGCTAGTAGCTTCACTGGCAGGTTTTCCTCCAAGCTTCCTTGGAAAGAAACACTTTCTTTCAGATACTGTGCTGATAGCAAGTGCTCAACAATTGTCAAGGACTATTTCGTGAATGTCATGGGTGAAGATTTCGCAGAATTCGGGTACGGACACAACATCTATCAAGCATTAACATTGTGTTTCTCTAAGCGAAAATCTATCAATGCCTTCTTTGTTTTTCTGTTATGGATGACATGCAAATATTAGGTCATTTACTCAATCGAGTGAACTCAGGGTTGTGTTTTTTTTTTTTTTTGTATTTCTCAGGAAGGTGTACCAAGAATATTGTGGAGCCATGAATAATCTCACTAGTGGGATAATGGAGCTACTAGGATTAAGCCTAGGAGTTGGCCGAGAGTATTTCAAAGAATTTTTCCAAGGAAATGATTCCATAATGAGGTTGAACTATTATCCAGTATGCCAAAAACCAGATTTAACCCTAGGAACTGGTCCTCACTGTGATCCCACATCCTTGACGATCCTGCATCAGGACCAAGTCGGTGGCCTTGAAGTATTTGTAGATGAAAAATGGCATGCAATCACTCCTATACGTGATTCCTTTGTTATCAATGTTGGTGACACATTTATGGTAAGTACGATATCTTCTATAGCTAGTCCTACTCTCTAAGAAACATTTCAAGTTTGTAATACATTTCTATTTATAACTTTAGTAATATTAATTGCAGTTTAATGATATTAACATTTCATGTCCGTTAGACCCTCTCCCCCTTCCTCGTTTGAGGAAGGGCGAGAGTTCAAAAGACTACAACGTCGTGTTGAACAAAACCAAGCATCCCCAAACTGTATTTTTTGTTCAAACATGGAAGAGTTTTTGTGAAAGTATGCTTTTTCTTGGTGTGATGTTTCAGGCTCTATCAAATGGGATTTACAAGAGCTGCTTACACAGAGCAGTTGTAAACAACAAAACCGTAAGGAAATCACTTGCTTTCTTTCTTTGCCCAAACAAAGGCAAAGTGGTCACCCCACCAACAAATTTGGTCGATACTGAAACACCAAGGCTGTATCCTGATTTCACTTGGCCTAGTCTACTAGAGTTTACACAGAAGCACTATAGGGCAGACATAAGAACCTTGGATGCTTTCTCTGATTGGATTTCACGCCAAAGCAACTAAACCCAGGAAACAAATATGGAGGTGTTGATAGTGCTTTTGGTGGTGCACAAGGAAACTAGGTAGCCAGGTGCGGATCGGAACAGATGGAATTAGGTTGTTTGTTATCGTGGGAGAGAATCATCATATTGTAAATGAATGGAACAAGAAATTCGGAGGAATAAATTAAGTATAGGGCTCCATATCTTGTTTTTAATTTTTAATTTTATGTCAATTCAAGCATGAATCATTGTACTTATATATACTTTCTTGACCACTAAATGTATCGAACTTTCACATCCATTTACTATCATATACTAGTATATATTATGATGTCTGCATGTACAGACGTCAACTTTCAAACGATGAGATCCAAATGGAACAAGTACTGAAGTACGTAGAAGATCTTATTATACTGCATATTAGTGATTGGTTGTAATATGGAACGCTACTTATAACTACGTACGTACTATATATGAGCAACTATAACATGTACTGCATGCAAGCCTTATTTTCAAGTACTCATTACGATTTACGTACATATTCTGATAGAAAAGAAATCTCCATCACATACTCACGGATCAGAAGACTGACATGTACATGACTTTACAAGTGAAGTAACGCACTTTTGAATAAGATTACCATGATTTATACGTACTTTAGGATACTCAAATGAGTAAACAGAAAAGATAGACAAAAATGGAAATAGCTGTAGTGCACCCTGAAATCATTCTTGGCCGAAACTAAAAATGGAGAGGAGATAACTTGATGTCGGCTTTTGAGTAGCTCATCGCAGGAAAATCTCCAAGTGCCTCCGGCTTTGACTTGGCCTGAGAAATTTTTGAGGCAATTACAGAGTTGCACAGAGGAATCGATCAGATTGAGGCGATGTCTGTCAAGGAAAGCTAGCTAAGGCCGGAGATTAAGAATTCTAAGATGGGTGTTAAGGGCTTTAAGGTTAAGCATATAAAACACCGGCTAGCCATGGAGTCTTGGGTTGTAAACTTATAAAAAAAAAGAAGAAAAAAAAATAAGAAGACAAGATTAATTTTGTTCAAGTTAATAACAAGATCCTTAATAATCACAGATTTGTTAAAAAAAAAAAAGAGAAGATAAAAAGTTTAAGGCTTCCTTCGGGTCTGAATATATCTTCTTACTATTTAGTACGAGAACACTTAAAAAGTTAGTGAACACTTGAAGAATTGCATTCTCATCTCTCTAGAAAAAGAAAAAAAAGTTCAAATTCTAGTGACTTCACAAAGTTATCCAGACTTGATTTCGTTTTCCTTTTCTAGCTAGAAGTCTCAAGTTCAGTGTTGAATCAGAGTTAAATGACTTGAAGGATACATGATAACCTTACTTATTATTAGCCGGATTTCTCCAGCTTGGTGGATATGTAGGTCATCGAAATATAGAATGTGGCAGGGTGGATATGTAAATGACATTGCTATTTGCTAGCTGTCATTCTTGAAAATTTTGTTGCTTAACACATAACGTATACCCATTCAATGCATTTTGTACTTGCTTTGCAACATCATACATGTCTTCCACCAAGTACCAACATAGATCTTATGCATGTGTCAGACCATCATCTGCACACATTGCTTTATCTTTCATGTATTCTTCTTAGATGGGCTTAAGATTTTCAGAATAAGCAAAAGACGGATAAGATGATTTAAACTCTTTACTTTACTAGTTCAAATGGTGGAAGAATGATAAACTTGCAGTTGCTTGCTGTGTGAGAATCTACTACTCCGATCCACTCATTAGAAACAATTAGTTGAATAATACATATTCCATCTACTTTTGGCGTCTGTTTATATAATTGACCAGGCCACAACTTTGAACTATAAAAAACAATACAGAAGGAGATGCTTTGTTACAAATGTCATTGTAGAAAAAGAACATGGATCAATGGGATTCCAAACACATCATAAACTTTTCGATCACCTTTCATGTCCGTAAGGCGGTGGTCTTTGGTCCTCTTAGAAATGGTGGCTTCTAGTCTTTGATTAATTCCCAATGAGATAGTGGAAGTAAAGGGATAGCAATTGGAAGTAAGGATATGAATTAGCTGTCTTCTCATTTGTGCTTACAAGATAAGAGTATCATATCCTTTGAAAGAAAAGATGGGAACAATCTTCTCGCAAGCCATACATACGATTTTCCTCCTTTTCCTGCTATGATTGGAATTCCTGTAATTTACATGAATAAAAGCATAGTCGAAACCGTAAGAACTTAAGGCATATAGTAATAAAGCAACAGAGTTGCCATAAGTTTTCATCAGAGTATGTTAGGATTAATTAAACCCTAACTATGGCTACTGAGAACAAAGAGAAAATGCAAAGGAAAATAACTAGGTTTTCATAGATGCCAAGCAAAAGTCATTTTCACTCTCTTCAAGGTTATGGCTATACCTGCATGACCACCATTGTAGCCATCATGACATTCCTCAATAACTTTCTTCCTCCAATCTCCTACACTTGGCACAAACACACTACCCTTATACAGAAGTTGTGAGTTGACAATTGTATAATTCACATTTGGAGGTTAACCCTGCCTGCACAACTGCAAAATTTTCTTAGCCTCATTGTCATCTTGGCAAGCTTGTTGAATTTCCAACAAGTAGTTACGCACAGTTGAAGATACTCCAGTTATCACATTCAAATTCCCACATTTGTCCACAACTTTAGTATCCATATTGAGACATTCCCTCCTTGTAATAACCCGATTTTCGGAACAAATTATTGGATTGTTTTAAAATTTTATTAAGTTTGTAAAATTCATTTAAACGACTTTTGTTTGCTTTGCGAAATTGTAAATCGAAAATGGAAACATTATCGGAACGTTTATTTAGAAAAACGTTACGTTTCCGCAACGTGAGAATCGACTTTTATTCCGTTGCTCGTTTGTGAAAACTTCCTTCACGAACGTTGTAGGGCTCGTCGATACGAGTTCGTTGACACTTCACGTGTCGTAATCGAACGTCGTACGTGAAAGTTATAGACGACAAAAGTTAGTTTCCGATTTTGAAAGTGAGTATAAAAGGAAAATTTTTAAGAGTAGGGTTTCCATTTTCGGAAACCCTTACTCTCTCACCTCACCCGCCTCCCTCTTCCTTCTCTCTCCCCGATAGCTCTCTCTCCCTCCGAAAAATCCACGCCGGCGATCTCACCGACCAGCCTGCCGTGGCCCTCACCGCCTAACCCAGAAGCATCGCGCGACCCTCCGCAGTCGACCCCGAGCTCGACACGCCGTCCCACGCCGCGCCGGAGCTCCACCAGTGACTCCATGATTCGGCAGAAACTGCCTCTTTCCTAGGCGCATCTACGGTGACTCTCCGGTGCATCCAAGACACGATTTAGGTAAGCGTTTGCTTGATTTGTTGGTTGGTGTGCTTTGTGTGTGGATTTGTGGGGTTTTAGTGGGAGATCGGAGGAGGGGAGAATACGGCCGCCTTAGGCGGCGCGTGTGAGTGCATGAGGAGATTTGGGGGTGGCCTTGGGCCGTGTAGGGGTGGAGGAGAAGGAAAGGAGTGGTTTTGGGGCGCCGGTTTTAGAATTGCCGCATGGGCCCCACACACTGCCACACTGAGTGGCGCGTGTACCCCACGCGCCGACACGTGCGGCAGCGCGGGAATAGTGTTTTCGAAACAGTAATTTGGTAAAATTTATTTTTACGTACGGTAAATGTAAAAGTGATTTACGTAGAGTAAATGTGAATTTATTTTACGTACGGTAATTCTAAATGTAAATTACGTACAGTAAATGTAAAAGTAATGTCGGAAGGGTAAATCGTAATTATTAATTACTGAGGATTTGTGTGGATTTATGTGAGGATTTTTACACTTCCATTTGATATAATGTCGAATTATAAATTTGGTTTGTAATAATCGATTGAACTGAGTTGTATTTTGAACTCAGTAATGATCCGCTGTGACCTTAAAATGATTTCGATTTTATTGAGATTGTTTTGGAGTTTTTCATGACTATAAAATTTGAGTTTCATACTCGAAATTTTGGGGTCGTGACACTCCTAGACAAAGCATCATAAATAACATTGTTCTTACCAGGCTTATAATGGATAGTGTAGTCATAACCTATCAACTTCATTAACCACTTTTGTTGTGCAGGTGTGGTAATCTTCAAACTCCAAGATGTGTTGTAGAGTCATGTGGTCAGTATAGATTTTAAAATGGTTTCCCAGCAAGTACGGGCGTCAATGTTGCACTGCAAATTCCATTGTCAGCATCTCCCACTACTACAAATATGTCTTTTAATGACACTCAATTTATGAAATTTGCTGTAAAACATCATAAAAAGTATATTCCAATGACGTTTTTTGATGAAACGTCATTGATGTTAATCTGGGTTTAGTTATATGACAGTTTGGAAAACGTCATTGTTTTTCTCAGTCTTTCTATGACGTTTTCTGGCCGTCATAAAAAACCATTTGATGACATTTTAAATTTGTCACATAGTCTAAGATAGGCTATCACATTTCCATTCGTCATAAATTGTTTTTGCCTCAAAATGAAAATACTCCCACGCTGAAATTTTTCAATTTTACGCATTAGCCCAATTCTCAACGCAAAATTTATACTTTCACAAAACCAAGATAATGGTGAAGAGAGGGTGTCTTAACCACATACCCGATCTATCTCTTTCTCTCTAATCTTCTTTTTCCCAGATTTGAAAACGTAATAGCATCACCACCACCACAAATCGGTTTGGCTCTCTTCTCCGATAAGAAATGTCACATCCCGGAAGGGAAAATGACCGTATTGAAATGGTAAATAGGAAGTTAACAAGCGAACAAACAGACGTAGGTCGACTTGAACACTTGATAACTAAAAAGTTGCTTAAATTTTTTGCAGAAAGAAACACATGGACAAGTTTACAATGAAATAAACATTTATATTTCTAACACAAAAGAATATTTATTAAGATATACGCGAGTTGTACAACAAGGTTTCAAACAAACGGAAGTAGAAGTGGGTGTCACCAGCCCATAACCAAAAGTAATACATGCAACCCAAGATAAACAAGAATCGTGACAGAAATGAAATCACAACCTCAGAATAAAAGGTTCAATATACAAACATCAGTAACAAATAATAGACAAATGACTAGTCTAAACATCTTGAATTCAAATGAGATGTACTCCTAATTTCTCGTATCCTAAGCCCCGAAATAAGTCCAGAAACCTACAAGGAATCTAAAGTATGGGTGAGCTTCGTCCTCGCTCACCCAGTAGGAGCCATCCCACCAATGTGGTCTAAAATCATATATGCATTTCTAACAATACACATCACCGAGGCATAGATAATGAATTTTAACGGGCATGAAATACACAAAGGGAGTTAGCTCATCATACCTGAAAATATGCGTAGCCAATGCTAAATCCATGATCATGCTTCCGCTCGGCTAAAGTGTTCACCAAGCATCCAAGTCTCGGAATAATCAACCAATGTGCGACTGTAAATATAAAATATTTAAGGGTCACCACACAAATAAAATAGGAGGCTAGACTCCCTATTCCCGGTTTGACCAAAGCAATGATCAAACATCGATTATAGCTGAAAACCAATCTCGTTTTGTTTCGATCAGTTTAGGTTTCGTCTGTCGATAGGTTTTTAGGCTTATGTAACTTGAAACTCAGCGATGCAAATAACCCAATCTCGTCGCTTAAGTCTTTTAAAAAATTTCATTCAACATTTTGGTGAAATTCTGCAAATTTTTTGGCGAAGATGCATGCGTGGCTTTATGTTTAGACTAAGGTGATCAGAATATCGTCGCTTAAGTAATATTCACATAAACACTGATCTTGACAGAATTTCCTAACATTTCTAATTTCATTATTCATGATACATTCATTCATTATCGATCATGATAATTTCAATGTTCATGATACATTCATTCATTAGTTATCGATCACCAAAACAATATTGTTTGATGAAGTAGTATATGCAAAATATAAATTATATTTGTTATCGATCACCATCAATAATCATCATCTTCATCTTCTCCGTCTGATTCTTCTTCTTCTTCTGATTCTTCTTCATACTCTTCTTCTTCATCGGTGCTAATGTCGCCACTATTGATCTCCAATATGTCTTCATTTTGTGCTTGACAACTCAAATCAATGGTAAAACCAACATTTGGACTATATACTGGGAATGCTTATACCGTAGGCTCCGAATAAACTTATGGGACTTGATTCCCGATAGGAGGTCTATGATCATCATGTGTTGCTAGTATACCAGCATTGTACACATTTCTATGAGACATCTCATTGACGACCTTCCAAGTGTCACCTCCTTTGGATCTTCTAAGTAGAAAACTTGTTTTGCCTATGTAGCAATAATAAAAGGCGAATCCTCATACCAACTGGTTGATGTGTTCAATGACAACAAGCTGTGATCTAGCTTGGTGTTGATCCCACTTTCTTCAGGGTCAGTGTTGTACCAAATACATTTGAACAACAGTACCGGCATTTGGTCTCTATATATATAATGTATGGGTGATTTTGTTGCTGAAGATCTATGACTTGTAAGATAACTTACAGTTTTCAAGGCATGTTAATGACAGTGAAAAACAACACAGTAAGCACAAAGCTTTTATACATACCCATTTGAGGAAATATGGGTGAAAACTCTTTCGACGTTCTTTCTCACCCTGGTTTGCATCGAAGAGTAATTCATGTTGTTTGATGAAGTAGGATGCTTCTTCATATGCCAACACCATCCATTGAGCCTCATCAATCTCTTGTTGCCTTGCCTTTTACGTGTCAAGCGATTAACCAGTCGCACGAGTTCAGATTCAACAGAATTATTGTATTGTGGCGGAATCAGGATGCCTGCATTTTCTGGATGTCTGACATTACGCATGTACAAATTGCAGTATGTGACACACTCATGTACAATGTATCACTTACAAATACATCCCTCTGGGTAACGTGTATTGTTAACCGACTTTTTATAGTCCCCAAGTTGCTTGCAAAAGCAAAAATCCAATTAATTACATGAAGTTCAAAAGCTCTATATATGTTGTTTTATATAATCGTAAAAAAAAATACTACCTCTTCACGGGAAACATCATGTTATAATGGACATGACCTGTTAGCAACACTTGTTCAGGAAGGTGAACCATAAGATGAACCATGATGGTAAAGAAATGTGGAGGAAATATTATCTCAAGTTGACAGAGAATCAAGAGACCCGATTTTTCGGAACCAATTATTGGATTGTTTTAAAATTTATTAATTTTATAAAATTCATTAAACGTGTTTGTTTCGCTTTGCGACGTCGGAAATCGAAAACGGAACCGATATCGGAAATGTGAATTAGAAAAACGTTAGGTTTCCACGACGCGAGAATCGATTTTTCCTCTGTAGGTCGTTTGTGAATACATCCTGCACGAAAGTTGTAGAGCTCGTCAATACGAGTTCGTGGACATGTCACGCGTTATAATCGGACGTCGTACGTGAAAGTTATTAATGACGGAAGTTAGTTAGTTTCCGATTTTGGAAAAAGGGTATAAAAAGGAAAAATTTGGCATTAGGGTTTCCAATTTCGGAAACCCTCGTTTCTCTCTCTCTCTCTCTCTCTCTCTCTCCCTCTCCTATCCCCGCAGCCTCCCCGACTCTCTCTCTCTCTACATCGCCTCCGGCGATCTCCCGACCGAGGCCGCCATGGCCTTCATCGCCTATCCCATGAGCATCGCACGGCAGCAACCCTCGAGCTCGCCGCACCTTGCCTCGCCGCCGTGAAGCCATGCGACGTCCCCAAGCTTATGCATTTTTCCTCCGCCGTCTCAGCGTAGTCGTCGACGAGACCAGGGCACGGAGACCAGCTCACCATCACCGGCCCTTACCCCCAGAGCCATCTACGACGCGTTTGGACCTCGATTCAACTCACTCCCCTCGCCGCTGCTCGATTTCGCCGCCGCGGAGATTTGAGCGCCTCCGACGACCTTCCCGGCGGTACTCGAGCCCAATCGAGGTAAGGGTGTGTTTGGTTGATTGCTTGATGCGATTGTTGATGGATTTTGAGTTGTTTTGGTGGGAGATCGGAGGAGGAGGAGGAGGGGAGAATACCACCGCCTTAGGCGGCGCGTGTGGGTGTGTGAGGAGGGTAGGAAGCGGCATGAGGCCGTGGAGGAGAAGAGGAGGGAAAATAGAGGGGTTTGGGGCAGCGGTGGCAAGCTACGCGCCGGTTTTAGAGTCGGCGCATGGGCCCCACACGCTGCCACAGTGACGGAAGCCTTTCGATTCACTCCCCATTCTCTCTTAAATAAAGCTCACCCTCGGGCCCTGAGCAGGTCGCCGGGTCTGCGCCACGCACAGTCGCTGGAGGTGGCCCGTGTACCTCACGTGTGGCTGCGCGTGAACAGTGAATTCAAAACAGTAATTTTGTAAAATTTATTTTTACGTACGGTGAATGTAAAAAGGGATTTACGTACAGTAAATGTGAATTTATTTTACGTACGGTAAATGTAAATTACGTACAGTAATTGTAAAAGTATTTTCTGAAGGGTAAATCAGTAATTATGATTTACTGTGACAGTATTTACGATTAAATAGTACATGAATGTACATGAATACGTAAATAGTATGCATACGTACATAAATATGTAAACAGTATGTACTCGTACAAGAATACGTAATTAATATGTATTTGTACAGTAATACATGAATATTACATTTGTGAACAGTAATTTCGTAAAAATCAGAAATTACTGAACAGTAAAATATTATTACTGTTTTGGGCGTTTCAAGTTTTACGTAACGATTCTAAATTCACTTCTTATCTTCTCTAGGTGATTGATACATGAAGTAAAAGATTCAATTTCGGAATCGTGGTTTTATGGTCAGGATTATAAGGTGAGTAAAATCTCACAGTGACGAATCGACCCTTGCGGAGATTCATGATTACGCTTATTTAAAAAGAATGAACTATGATATGTGTATAATTGGTAAAATAGGTACATATATATGGTTTGTTATATTATATACTGTCATAATTTCCGTTTGCGAATGAGTTCATTTTAGCGTTGATGTTTATTTATTTGAGCATGTCAATTTGATTTGTACAATATCATGTGATGATTGTTTGTATGTGGTTTTAACATTGAGTTTTGTTAAAACGTTTTCTGTCTTCGGACGTGTGTTATGTCTTTGGACGTGTTTTTCTGTCTTCGTACCAGTCTTCGGACGTGTTGGCATGTCGGAACCTAGCCTTGGCCGAGCGAAAGTTATGATACAGTTAGAGCTCTAGTCTGTTTGCCGATGTACTGCATGAGAGGTAACAGATGGGTTATCGGCTCATGAGTACCCATATTTTGATATTGGATAGCAAGTGGTTGTCCAATGTCGGCGGCGTACTACATGAGGGGTAACAGAGGTGTACCAGCGCTCATGAGTACCCGTATTATAAATGCATTTGGGTAAACAGAGGGGTTGCCCGATTTCTCATGAGCACATATATTTTCATATTATTAGACAACCAAATGGGCCGTCTAATGACTCATGAGTGCATTTATGATTGATGTTTTGTGGATTTTCGTATATATTTTTATGCGAGTTATATTGTTGTTTTACTCATACGAGGTGTAAAGCTCACCGGGTTTGTGTTTACAATCCCGGTGCACCTATTCGATGGTGTATGAGATAATTCCGCAAGTGTGGATTAGTGGAAATCGACGGATAACTCTGAAGACTTGAAGTTATTTTATTCTATCTTGTGGTGAGGTTTTGTGAGGATTTTTACATTCCATTTGACATAATGTTGAATTATAAATTTGGTTTGTAATAATCATTTTGACTGAGTTGTACTATGAACTCAGTAATGATTCGCTGTAACATTAAAATGATTTCAATTTATTGAGATTGTTTTCGAGTTTTCATACTAAGGGGGAAAATATGTCCATCAAGCAGCAAGCCACTAATATAAGTACAAATTTCGTCAATACAGTTATTTGAGATACCATTTCCCACTTGTAATTGCATAGCTTTTAATACAGCACTAAAAAAAGTCTCATTTCTCCCAAGATACAATAGGGTTTGGGCTTCTTTTAAAAGCCTGTCATACTTCTGATAATCATCATCTACAACATCGTTGAACGTAGGGGTACCATCAGTAGTCTGGTCATGCACTGCATCAGCTTCGTATTCGGCATAATATGGAAAAGTATCATGTAGGATGTCCATAGGTGAGTTTGTAGAAGGACCAACACCACCACTAGAAGATGCCTCTACTCAACATGTTGTCTTCAGAGTTCACCCCTTAATGGTTCTTGTGAAACTTCACCGTGCATGTTCCATACAGTATAAGAAGCCATCATACCCCTATAAGAAAAGTGTGTATACATTTCATGTACTAAAACATGCACATTGTTATGACAGTCATTGCATGGGCAACAATGATAAACATTACCTTGCCTATTGTCCCATGTCACAAACTCGCTATCCCATTAATTTACCTACTATCACTGGAATGGTATTGCATCCAACTCTTGTCCGTAGTATCTGTCATAACTGAAATAATAAATATGCACAATATTAGCAAAAACTACAATATGTGCACATGCATAATATTTACTTCTTCTTCACCTTATGCCTCTGGTTTGGGTCCTATCTCATTTAGGAGAATACTTCCTTTATTAAGCATCTTGCCTTCAAGGGTTTCGCTTTCGCATTTGGGAAAATGTTGGTAGCATCTCCCTATAGTCCCCCAAGTGCACAAATATCTAAACCTAGTTTGCACTTGAGAAACAATATAGAGAGATATTATCAAAATCTACCCCCAAAACCGAAAACGAAACCATATGAAATGCAAGCTCGCTCAATAAAGTTATATTCTCCCAAACTGTCAAAAAATGGGACAATTCAATAATCAAATGTCGTACAAGTGATTCTCAAATGGGAATTCTAAGCTAAAAGCAAACCAGTGAATTTTTGTAAAAGTTCACTCTTACACATATACAACCGGATAATAAATACATACATAGTAAATAAAATTGAAATAAAAAAACTCATGAAAGCACCATATATATGATTTTCATATTCACACACCAATCAACAATAATCATATCCAAATTCCATTGAGAAATCCAACACTAAAAACAACACACAAATAATTAGATGATAAAGCTATTATATATGCACTAAATCAATTTATACCTTAATTCTACTCAAAATTTAGAGTTACAAAACTAAAACTAACTCTAATTCTACTTAAATTGAGTGAATTATCACTAATTTACAATGAACACCAAATCAAAACTAAACTCTAAACAAAAGATTTATGCTTAAATGAACACAAAACATAGTAAAAAAGATAAAGAAAGAATAGAGTATGAACTAACCTACATACAAATCTTTGAGAAGAGAGAAGAAGAGATTCGCACCCCTAAACCTAGAATTTTCACCCAATCTGCGATTTTGAAGAGATACAGAGCCAGTTTCTGGATTTAGATCCTGTGTTTGGTCTGTCATAAAGGCAAGCTGGCCAGGTAGATTTAAAATAATTAAAGCGACGGAGAAAAGAAAATTATGTCGCCTAAGAAGTGTTTAAGGTGACGAACTTTATCCTTGTCGGTGTAAGTTGGTCACTTAAGCATATTGAGGTGACGAATGTCATTAATCGTCGCTTAAGTAACCTTGAAGCGACAAAGTTTCAAATGTAGTGACGACATTATTTAGTCGTCGCTTAAGCGTTTCTTAAGCGACAAAATTTATGATTTTCTTAAGCGACAAAATTTATGATTTTGGTCACGGTTCGTCTCTTAAGTGTGAATATGGCATAGTGATTGCATTATCAATTTGTGCCTAATCTGTTGTTGGTAGACTGTAGGTTTAAATGGCACAGTAGTGCTAGTCACTGTAGAGTTTGTGTTGTCTGAGGTACCTCTAAACCCATACCTATACCAAAATGCACAAGTGGTTGTGAACCAGAGGGTGAAAAATTTGAATGGTGCCACCCGGAAGCAAGACCCCTTGGTGGGAACATCTGTTTCGTGGTGTACAAATCCATGTTAACAGGAGGTGGTTGTGGCTGCGTATAGAACACATATGGGTTATAAGAATAAGCATATCCAGGCTCTACCACGTTAGGCAAGGTCATATGGCCACTCCCAAACGGGGCTATCCCTGCATCTCGACTACTTGAAGCACCTCCCCTGTGAGAGCGATTAGGCAAATTCATAGCATGTGTTAATCCAGCGGTTCCAATAGGCACACTAGCTAGCATCTAAATTCAGATCAGTAAGCACACGGTCAGTGTTTTTACTAGTAGATCTCACCAAAGCTGATGAAGCGCTCTCAGATCTGCGGACCACAGATGAAGGATCCTTATGGTCAACGATGCGCTAAATCACTCGTGACTGCGGAGTTAACCTAACGGAGCCATCAGGTTGAGGTATGGATGTGCTGCTAGGATTGCACCGTGGTGGTGATTATGTGCTCCAATGGTCAGTAGAAATAAACTGCTGCTTGATCTCTTCTACCAACAAAGATCTGAAGGAAGAGAGAGAGAGAGAGAGAGAGAGACGCTGCCATATCCTCACGCATTGCAGCTTGCATCTCTTCAAGCCGAGCAGTAGTAGCAGTCTGATGTGCGAGAAAGGCCGACTCAAACTGGGTAACAACGACGGATGGAACATCGTCACTGGTGGCATCAGGATTTAAACCCTAACTATGGCTACTGAGAACAAAGAGAAAAGGCAAAGAAGGAACATAACTAGGTTTTCATAGATAGATCTGAGAATGGGTACAACGCTGGCTATAATGCCCCCAATCCACACAGCTAAGGAGACACGTGTCAGACCCCCAAAAGCTGACCGTTAATCCACCATAAGCATGATTACAAACCCTAACAGCAATTAACTAACTTAATCAAACAGATACTCGTGCCTAGCACGTGACCAGATTGAACAAACTTCTCCCAATACAAGTAGGAACTATGGTTTAGGATTAAATCATAACAGAGTATCACTAAGAATTCCTCTCTGAATTGTCACAAACCTCGTCAGTTGAAAACCATGAATGATCAAGTTATACAGAAGAATATCAGCAGCTAGCACCACTTCATTTGCAAAGCAAGAAATATGACTGGGTTGGACCCTTTGCACATTATAGTAATCCATGCAGTCCGGGAGTTCAGTAGAACCAATGTTTTAAAAAGCGAAGACATACCCCAAGGCGTTTTCTTGAGAGCCTTGAGCCTTGAGTCTTAAAACTTGAGGCGCATATGGCGTAAGTTTTATATTATAAAAAATTAGTAGTTAAATGTGTAAAATATAATTATACACATACAAAAAGAACAAATATACATAAGAACTTACCAATTTATTACATTTAGATATAATGAAATTCATAATCCAAACGTTTTAGATAATTTTCATCAAATTAAACACATTATATAAATAAATATAAAATATACCTAAAAAAATTATTTTCTAAGGTGTAATAAAAATGTGTAAAAGGCGTGAAAAACGTAACATAAGACGTAAAAAACGTGAGCTTTTAAGCCTTAGTGCCTAGACCGAAAAACATATACATTATGTAAATAGCCTTAAGCTTTTTAAGCCTCAGACGAGCCTTGAGACGAGTTTTTTAAAACATTAAGTAGAACATAAGTATTGTAGCTTTGACACAATATACAGGAAAACTGAACTAGCAATATAATCATACTTTTTCATCCATGGCTGGAGTAACCAAAGGTTTATTGGAGAAGAAAGCTTCCAAATTGGCGATCATTACTTCACTCCCTCTCTTGAAAGACGCTAGTGTATAAACAGCCTTATGTGGAGACAGAACAACATTGTCCATTGCCACGAGCTCTTTCGGTATATGAGGCTCATTCTCATAAATATATAAACCAGCACCTCTGATCTCTCCATTCACCAAACACTTGACCAATTCTTTCTCATCAATAACTGCCCCACGCCCTATGTTAACTACCACCCCATCTTTTCCCAATGCACACATGACTTCCTTGTTGATCATGTGGCGGGTTTGGTCTGTCAGTGCACAACAGATGATGAGGGCATCATTATTAGCTGCAAGTTCACAGACATTGGAATAGAATGGATATGCCAAAGATGGTTTTTCCCTCGAGTTGTATGAAATGATGCAGCCATAGGCCTCAAGTCTTTTGGCGACTTCATAGCCAATGCTTCCCAATCCAACAATCCCGACTCGCTTTCCACCTATCTGCAAATAATATAGTTGACAATGACAAATCACAAGTTGAAGCTGAGTAATCCTGACACATTTATCTTGACGTATCTTCATATGACAAAAGTTATTGTGATGGTTTAATACATGCCATCAGAGGATACACTAGTTTACCAGTTATTAGATTTTCACTGAAGAGATGAGGTTTGGTACATTTTCTACTAGCCACATTACCTAACCAAACTGCAACTACTATATTCAACAAGATAAACAGACCCACAAATCCCATTTGGATGAGGAGATGGGACTAGAACAAATCCAACCCAAGTCATCTCTAAATAGCCAGTTCCCGTTTCCCAATGCCAAACAAAGCACTGCAGTCAACTCAAATCCTAATATCCTAAAGTTCCAAACTTTAACTTCCTCATGCAGTTAAACACATAAAAGATCAGTAATTTAAAGAAGGGTGGAAGTAACTAAAGACCTTGGAACCAAGAGGATAGTCTCCTTTGCTAGACCAAAGCCCACGTCTCACATACCAATCAGCTGCTGAAATCTTCCTACGCACATCGAGAAACAACCCAACAGCGAGATCAGAAACATCTTCCGAGTACGCATTTCCGGCATCGGTCACCGCAATCCCACGCCGCCGGCACTCTGCTTTTTCAACGTGGTTGGCGCCGGTGCTGACAGACACCACGAGGTTCAGGGAAGGTAGCAGCTGGAGGAGATCGGCTTTGACAGGAGTTATGGCGCGGCAGAGGAGCGCTTTGGCTGATTGGGCGTGGGTGGTGAGGAAGTGGGGATTCCCATGCTCGGAGGATGTTGAACTTTTGGGTGAAGTCGGATTCGAAATATGTGAAGGCGGGTGGTGGTTTGATAATCAGCACTTCTGGGAGGTTTGGCAATTTGGCCATTCCATTGAGATATCAAGATCAGTTTGGCTGTTGTACCTAAATTACTGGAAGCACAAAGAACCAAACACTGGAAACTAATGACTGAAAATAGAGGTTTGGTAACCTTCACGTCAACCAAGTTATTGCGGGCGACAATAAGTGTAATATTTCTCTAACAACAATAACTTGACTTGTTGATGTATCTAAAAGAAATAAATAAATAACTAGACTTGCCGAATTGGTGTGTAACCTCATACTCACGTTCGAAATAATGGAGCTGTTGATCGGAGAGAAATTACAATTTACGGGTGAGATAAAATTTTGGGCTTTTTATAAAAAAAAGTCATATTTCATACATCAAATTAGAAAATAGTCAAATAAAATTTAGAAATTAGAAATTATTCCCCTAATAAGACTTCTTAAACCGTTACTCCTGATTTTTGTAAAAATTACAACGTTGTCACCCTCTTTTTCCCGAGATTTCTCCCCAGAGAACTAAACTTTCATTTTCTCCACTTTTTTACTTCAAAGCATCGATCTCGTCGATCATCCGGTCTCTCCTTGATCAATGAGGCCTTCCGACGGACCTTGACTCCGATGAACAAGCCCAGATGATACTCAATGGCGTTGCTCTTCGACGGCTGTCGTCATATTCCTTGGATTTTCTCATGAAGATCGAGAAGAGCCACACTGGCCACGCATCGGCAGAGGTCGACGTTGGAATCGACTGTGGGCTAAGATTGAGGACATGTGGAGGTTGGCAAAGGTAGAGGTTTGCAGCTGATTTGTGTTACACATATTCGCTGGGTTTTTGGGAATTTCAGTGTCAGCGCGTGAGCCGATTTCTGGTATCGGTGGGCAGTGCTAAGGTCTAGTTTGACTCGTGCTTGTACTTCGCCAGCGAGATTCGAGGAGAGTTCGGTTGGATAGCACTGTGCGACGTTGTCGGCGCTTTGGCTAGACGCACGAAGCTGATTTACTATCAGCCCTAGAGCAGAGAGATGGCCATGGGTGCCCATAGCAATTTGTTTGGTTTTCATTTCTTCAATTCTTTATATTTATGTGATTTTGTGAATGCTATCAACTATGTTGATAAAGGGTAGTGAGAATATCAGTTTTGTGGGATTTGTGAAAGGGATGACTATGTTACAATGAGGGTCACACCACCTATCACCTAGCCGTCACACTACCTGTCACAAAACAATGTTTATGTGATAGGTGGTATGACAGAAAGTGTGACAGGTAGAAAACTAGTGTGATAGGTAGTGTTGTTCTGGGTGTGACATCACATTAATGTCGATATTTGGATCGTATAAGTTGATATGAGAAGTTCAAAATCATATAACAATATACAAAGTTTTGTTATTTCTAGTCATTATTCTTCTATTCTTCTTGTCACAACATAGTCACATAAAACAATGTGACAACGGGTGTGATAGGGGGTGTGGTAGTTGATGTGACAGATAATGTGACATTGGGTGTAACAGGTGTGTGCAAGAGTGCAACAATGGTTGTGACAGCTAGTGTGACAGCTGCTGTGATAGCTAGTGTGACAGCAGGTGTGACAACGGCTGTGATAGGTAGTGTGACACCATATTAATGTCGATATTTGGATCGTATGAGTTGATTTAAGAAGTTCGAGATCATATAACAGTATACAAATTAAGGTTCATTATCTCTAGTCATTATTCTTCTTATTCTTCTCACAATATAGTCACATAAAACAATGTGATAATGGGTGTGATATGTAATGTGACAACACGGGTGTGATAGGTAGTGTGCAGCAGGTGTGACATCAGTTGTGATAGGTAGTGTAACAGCATGTGTGATAGTAGTTATGATAGGTAGTGTGACAACGGTTGTAATAGGTAGTATGACAGTGGGTGTGTTAGCAAGTGTGACATCAGTTGTGATAGATAGTTTGACAGCAAGTGTGACAGTGGGTGTGATTGCATGTGTGACAGTGACTGTGACAGGTAGTATGACAATGACTGTGATAGGTAGTGTGCATACCGAGATGAAATGTCTAAATATGCGAAATTATCTGAAAATTCAAATGAGATTTGTTTGAGTATGATCAGAATGAAGAGAATTACTAGAACTAGAGAGCCTTGAGCTCCAATTTTGCCGGAATAGCTTGAATCATCACCATGGAAGGTGCCAGCTCCTTGCGAGGGTTGCTGCGCCTTGTACGGTGGTCGGTTCAGAGTGGGTATTGGTATCAAATGAAAGAGGAGAGAGAGATTTTTTCCAACGGTATCAACCACGCTCAAATCTATCGCCGGATGACAAAGTTATGATCGGAATTCGAAGAAAAAAGAAAAAGACGAATAGTTAGAGAAATGACAAAATTGTCCAGAAAATATTTTAAAAGTGACTATTTTCTAATTTTGTTCCAAACTTGTTGACTATTTTCTAAATTCTAGTCACTTGAGTTGACATTTGTATAATTGGAAAATAAGTGGTGACATTTTTACATTTGTGATGAAAAATGATACTATTTTATAATATTTCCTAAAATATTTTGACAAGATTTCTAATACGAATCTGTCACCGATGATACCAAGGACTAAAATGTCGATGAGAACAGAAATATAGAGGTTCCAAAAATTAGAAATTCGATGAAAATTTCGAGGAAATATCGATTTCAAAAAAATATTAATAAAATTGATGGGAAATTAAAGAAAAACATGGAAATTCTAAATGAAACTTTCAGAAATGATTCAAATAATTATTATCTATTATATTTCATACGGTAACCTTGTACAAACACTACTCTATAGAAAGTAGTAGCAATTTTTGGTGAAATAGTTGTTGAGAATTCTTTAAAAAAAATACTTTAAACATCTATTGTTTTTATACATATAATATATTGAACACGAAATTGCATGATTGTTTAAAAAAGATCTATGAGGTATAAAATATTTACTGTATTCGTCGTCTCCTTGAGTAGAGCTTCAAATATATTGTGCAAAGATTGAACAATGCATCCAAAATGCATGTATTCAGAGTAATTTTATTTTTATAAAGTAGTTAAAAATAGACTTATAGGTGAATAATTAAATGTAGGAAAAAAATAACTTAGTTGAGATCAAAGACTAAAATATCACGTTTCGAAGAAATATAAATCGTTCAAAAATTAGAAATTTCATTGGAAATATCGATATTTAGAGAAAAGTGTAAAAATATTAAATACATTATTGATCATATATATATATAGATGGTTACAAGATATTTGTAAGCAAGCTTGTTGGCAGGGCTTACAAACTTGAATTGGAGTGGTTTGCACCCCTCGAACCACGGTTTGATTCTCCCTCAAAGCATTCTCTTTTTCCTTATAAAAGATATATCAAACCCTCATAAAAAGAAAATTTCACCAATATATATCGTGGATTTTTTCAAGTTTTTAGTCATTGGATGATACCACACAATTTGATCTCAAGAAAAAAATATATAGAGGTGGGGCATTTCGAAAACTGGAACCACTACAGCACCACTGAACAATTCAGTTATAATCGGGAAAAAATAACTTATTAGAGCAAATGCACCCCAAATGTCAATAGACAGGGGCAAAAGGAAGAGCATGGCCTCCCAATTTTGTTAGTCACTTTTACATGCACCGCAGGAAGGCAAGTAGTGCCTCTCATATCAATAAAAAAACTAATTAATTCTATTAAATAAAAAAGAATGGATGCACGTGTAAGTCAATTAAGGGTTGTAGAGAGTACAACTGCCAATTTCAACATGGTTTTTAGCAGTAAGTCGGGCAACAAATAGGGAGGCAAGTCTTGCTTTTCAGCTTGGTCGATCACAGAATTAGTCTGGTAAAAATGTTGCGGTGCATGACAGCTTTTTACTTTCTTGCCATGCAGTATGGTCTTTGACGTCTTATAGGTCTGCGGTGCATTTTCTCTTATGATAATAGATCTTACTTAATCGGGTAAAAAGATCATCTTGTATCATTACTAGATAACGTGTGTTCTCTCTGAGAACTCAGATTTTTATAAAACTTCCTAGCTAGAAGAACACATACGGTGCATCCTTATAAATTTGAGCTCTGAATTGATCGATGTGAGTGGCAAAATACCCTCTATTTGGATTAGCGTTACTGCGTTAGCTTAAACAGCACAACCTCCCCACCAGAAAGCTTGCTCCGATGACCACCATATCTCCCCACCCGCAAGGCTCCCTTCCTGTAGCTTTGTTAGTTTAATCAAATATGGCTTTCCAAGTATCCAGGGAACTGTATATGAAAACTCGCACTAAATTTGGTTAACAAGACTAAAAATCCTATATTTGCAGGACTAGTACCAGTATCAGCCACTGGGATACAAAATTAAACTCCAAATAAAAGCATTGTTCAAACCAGTTTTTGCTGTTGAGATAGAAATAAAAGGAAAGAAAGTTGTCTTGTATTACCTCTAGTTTTCATTTGGAATTTTCTAAGATTTTTTTGTCTTTGAGCGGTCACCA
Organism: Argentina anserina; assembly: GCF_933775445.1. NCBI lineage: Eukaryota > Viridiplantae > Streptophyta > Magnoliopsida > Rosales > Rosaceae > Argentina > Argentina anserina. Next base: position 13,020,955 of record NC_065878.1, on the reverse strand, counting down.
ATTTCAATTGGTTACCACAAGAATGACTCCACAGTTGCTAATTATAAAACATTAAATTCAATATATTCATCGATATAAATGGACGCGATCAACAAGTATTCATATTTATTCATCCATATCTGACTGGAGTAACCAAAGGTTTGTTTGAGAAGAAAGCTTCCAAATTGGCGATCAATACTTCACCTCCGCCCTTAACAGACTCTACTGTATAAACAGCCTTGTGTGGAGACAGAACAACACTCTCCATTGCCACAAGGTCCTTCGCTATATGAGGCTCATTCTCAAACACATCCAAACCAGCACCTCCAATCTCTCCATTCACCAAACACCTGACCAGTTCTTTCTCATCAATAATCGCCCTGCGCCCTATATTAACTACCACTCCATCTTTTCCCAATGCAGATAGGACTTCCTTATTGATCATGTGCCGGGTTTCGTCTGTTAACCCACAACAGATGATGAGAGCGTCACTCTCTGCTGCAAGTTCACTAACATTGGAATAGAAGGGATATGACAAAGACTGCCTCTTGCTCCTCAAGTTGTATGAGATCCTACAGCCAAAGGCCTCGAGTCTTTTGGCAGCTTCAAAGCCAATGCTACCCAACCCAACAATACCAACTCGTTTTCCACCTATATGCAACTTACATAGTGATCATTTGAATCATGACTTCATAAGAAACTACATTTCACATACCAACGGAACTACCTTATGCCATGAAGGGGTTCGGACCCCTCCTAGTATTTGTCAATCCTTAGTTATTCACTATATATATATATATATATATATATATATATATATATGTAACGACCCCAAAATTTCGAGCTTAAAAACTCAAAATTCTAAAGTCGTTAAACACAAAATAATCTCAATAAAATCGAAATCATTTAAGTGCACAGCGGATCATCACTGAGTTATCAATACAACTCAGAAAAAAAAACAATTATTACAACCCAAATTTATAATTTACATTACGTAAGTTGGAATGTAATAATCCTCACAATCTCTCACAAAATAGTCACACAAAATCCTCACACAAGCTGGAGGTAAATCACTTCAAGTCCTCTGAGCGGTCCGTCAATTCCCGCTAATCTACACCTGCGGAGTCATCCACTACACCATCGAATTGGTGCACCGGGATTGTAAACACAAACCCGGTAAGCTTTACAGCTCGTATGAGTAAAATGAAAACATGTAACTCGCATATCAAAATATACGAAAAATCACAAAACAACAAATATAAATGCCCTCATGAGCCAATGGTCAGCCCATCTGGTTGACCCAAAAAAATATGAAATAAAACGCTCATGAGGAAATTAAGTAACCCTTCTGGTTACCCAATGCATTTATAATACGGGTACCAAGAACGCTGGTACACATCTGTTACCCCTCTCGTAATACACCGTTGATATTGGATAGCCACCCGCTACCCAACATCCAAAATACACCGAGTACCCATGAGCAGATAACCACCCGTTACCTCACATGCAGTACTATGGCAGACAGACTAGAGCTCTAACTGTATCGTAACTTTCGCCCGGCCAAAGGCTAGGTTCCGACTTGCCAAACACGTACAATAATCTCACATCATATTGTACCAATCACGTCCGAAGACAAATCAACATTTTAACAATCTCAATGTTAAAAATCACGTACAATAATCTCACATCATATTGTACCAAAAATCATGTCCGAAGACAATCAACATTTTAACAAACTCAATGTTAAAATCACGTACAATAATCTCAGATCATATTGTACAAATCAAAATCACATGCTCGATATTTAAATCTCGTCATCGAAATGACATAAATCACGATAAAATCATAACAGTATATTATATAGCAAACTATATATATATGTACATATTTACCATTTATACAATATATATATATAATCCATTATATCGTATACATGTCATATTTCATAAACACGTCCGAAGACAAAAACTCGTCCGAAGACAAAACTCGTCCGAAGACAAAACATTTTAACAAACTCATGTTAAAACCACGTACAATAATCACACCTCATATTGTACAAAAATCACATCACATGCTCAACATTTAATTCTCGTCATTCGAAATGACCAATTCCAACGAATTCATAACAGTATATAATATAGCAAACTATATATATATGTACTTATTACCATTTATACGATATATACGTAATCCACTATATTGTATACGTGTCGTAATTCAATATTAAAATCTCTTGCAAAAATCTTGGAATCACCGCAAGGGTAGATTCGTAAATAAGTGAGATTTTACTCACCTTATCGACTCGAGCGTAATTCACAATTCCCGATGATATTTCCTTTCCTCGATTTAACGATCACCTTGAAAAGATAAGACAAGCATTTAGAATCGTTTCGTAAACCTTTAAATGCCGAAACAGTAATAATCGGTTACTGTTAAGCAATTTTCGGTTTTACGAAATTACTGTTCAGTGGTACTATTCACTGTTACTATTCACGGATACTGTACAAATATGCAATTAATACGTATTTCTGTACGTATAAATATTATATACGTATTTCTGTACGTATAAATATTACTAAGTATTTCTGTACGTATAAATATTAATACGTATTTCTATACGTATAAATATTAATACGTATTTCTGTACGTATAAATATTAATACGTATTTCTGTACGTATAAATATTCTATACGTATTTCTGTACGTATAAATATTACTAAGTATTTCTGTACGTATAAATATTAATACGTATTTCTATACGTATAAATATTAATACGTATTTCTGTACGTATAAATATTAATACGTATTTCTGTACGTATAAATATTAATACGTATTTCTGTACGTATAAATATTCTATACGTATTTCTGTATGTATAAATATTAATACGTATTTCTGTACGTATAAATATTAATACGTATTTCTGTACGTATAAATATTAATACGTATTTCTGTACGTATACGTACGATTTAAATGTAAATACAAATTCAGTAAATAGAATTTACTAAATTACCCTTTTACAAAATTACTTTTTACATTTACTGAAAGTAATTTATATTTACATTTACCGAAGGTAAAATTTAATTACATTTACCGTAGTAAATAAAAATTACATTTACATTTACCGTACACAGTAAATTACCAAAATACCCTTCTGTCAAAACTGTTTCCACCGCCGCACGTGGGGCCCACGCGCCGAGGCTAACCACGGCGCGTATCACGCCACCGTCGCCTCCAAACTCTCCCCCTCCTCCTCCTCTACCTTCCTACGGCTTCAGATCCCTCCTACGCTACCCTACTCACCCCCACGCGCCGCCTCTAGGCGGCGGTAACCCCAAATCTCCTCCCCCTCCGATTCATCAATCAAGTACATCAATCGATCTATCAATCAAACCCTTACCTCGTGGGGGTGCAGCGATGCCGTGTAGACCACCGGAGAGGCTCGTGAGCACGGCGGAGTCGAATCGAGCCGAGGGCGTGATGGTGCTTCGATCCGCACTTTGCTTGGTCGCAGGTGGAGTAGGAGATGCGGCGACAGCGAGCTAGTCCTCGTGCCCTATCTTCGTCGGTGACGATGCGAGGTGCGGCGGTAAGCTCCGAGCTTGGTTCTGGTTGAAGCTCGTGGCGGCGAGGTACGGAGCGGAGGACTCGGGGTCGTTCGCGGGGGAGCTCGCAAGGCCGTAGAGGGTGGCGGTCTAATCCACGAAGGTCTGAGGGCGGTGATCGGGGAGGGAGCGATTCGGCAGGGAGGGAGGAAGAGAGGGTCGGGTGAGAGAGAGAGAAAGTGAGAGGGAGGCGGAGAGAAACTGAGGGTTTCCAAAAGTGGAAACCCTAATCACAAATCATTCTATTTATACTCGTTTCCAAATCGGAAACTAACTTCCGACGTTAATAACTTTTACATCCGTCGTCCGATTTGAACGTGTCACATGTCCACGCACTCGTATCGACGAGCTCTACAACTTTCGTGAAGGAAGTTTTCGCAACCGATCGACGGAATAAAAGTCGATATAAACGTTACGGAAATGTAACGTTTTTCAATTTAAACGTTCCGAGAACGTTTCCTTTTCTCGTTTACTAACGTCGCAACCAATTACGTTCATTCTAATAAAATTCGAAATTTTATAGAATTCCAAATCAAACTAAAATGTTTGAAATTTAGGGTTATTACAATATATATATATATCCGAAGAACAAATAAAGAGAATATTAATATGGAAATGTTGGTTAAATTTAGCATATTTGTGGTTATGTTTCAGGATAAATAACTGTGTATTATTGAATGATATGGTGGCATATATATAGGCATTTACAAAACCAAAATCCCGTAGGATTCAGAGTCCTAATCTATTACGGAGATGCTAATCTATCTCCTAACGGGAAACCTATTAGGCTAAGACACACACAAGGATAGAATAGTAATTCTTCCAGAACACTCCCCCTTGTGTCTCATGCCTAGGTTGCATGGTGCACACATCGTTGCCTTGGTAAAAACCTTGTTAAGCAAAATAAAAACCTCTTGGGTAAAAACAAAAGCTTGATCGAATGGAAAAAGAGCACAACGCACCGTCTACATTTGATAGCATCATGTGAGGTAGACTCCCCCTGAAGTCTACGAAACAACTCCCCCTGATTAGTGCCATAATCATGGAGTACAAAGAACAACGTATACAACGTTCATTACATGATTCTCAAACGTAGTCTTGGGCCAATGATTAATCATTAATCTAGCCACACATCCTTAGATCATACATGCTATACTTAGCCAAACTTAGATCTTAGGAAACAAGATTGCATAACAACTCAAAACAAGAGTTTGCAATGAAGATCAGATTCTCGGATAGAATGACCTTCACTCACTTAAACGACCATAACTTCTTCGTCAAAATAGGTATCAGCGAACCGTAAAATGTTCTGAAAAGTAGACATCCGTGGCTTTCCAGTGACATAAGGTTCATAACCTAATTCGATCGGAGCAGTTCACAATGCTCTTTCGAAGTTGACTGACTTGCAAATTTCCGGACAGAACTGTCATACTTTGCTAAAACGGCCATAACTCACTCAATATGATAACTATGAACAAATGGTTGGTGTCCCTGGAAAGTAAACACATAGGTCTTTCCAACGGTACCAATTTCACCATATTTCATCGAGCGAGCTATCTTATAGGTCTCGTTGAAGTTGACCTACGAAACTGGACAGATTCTGATTTGTCACATTCAATGTGTCTTTCAGAAAGGAATGGGGGAATGGACCAATGAATGACTGATTTTGATCCGAGACGGAACCGTACGCATCCTCTACGCTACCAGTGTCGACTACTACACCAAGGCGTACGTTGATGTTGCTGGAGCTGCTGGCGGCGTTGGTGTGGATAGGATTTGTGTTGGTTCACTAAGTGTAGAACTAAACCCATGTCAATGGAGTAATGCAAGTCCAATGACGATGCATAGGCGCATAGTTAATCACATCATAATGAAAGCAATAGGGTCCCAACAACACTTACATATATGAATCTATTGCTCATTGAATCTCTTCATCATCTATACTTAGACGGAATAGAGAATCAAGAATCAGCTTTCATATGAACACATATGGGTATGAGTTCTTGCAACCGATTGTACTATGTTCTCTTGTACGTCGCAATCTGATTACATAAGCTCCCCGTGGTCTGGAGGCATTTAAAGTCCCTCGGGCACTCTCATATCCGCGTCAAGATCCCTTTACAGATATTCTATGACCACTATCATATGCTGCAAATCAGTTTTCATGAACACTATTATTGATCAAGTAGCGGAAAACAATTCTGTCCATAACGAGAGAATATAACTCATCGTAGTCAATACTAGGATAATGAGACAATCTTTGCGCCATAAGTCTTGGATATATTGCATGACTTCATCTTTCTCATTACACTTACGAATAACGATCAACATAACAAGTCTTGTTCAGCCTGTATTGATTCTTTCCACTTCGGTCAAGTTGCTCATCGTTGATGCTTTTACAACGGAATAAGAGCATAAGCGAATACATCATCAATCATGGGAGATCAATCCATTAAACACATACGCGCGCTGTATACGATCAATTTGTGAGAATTCTATTCTTCTCTAACATCAGCAAAAGGAGTCTGTAGCGTCCCACAGAAACTTAGTTGATACACATATTTAGAGAATATCTCTTGATGATGGGCGAAATACTTGTGCCTACGCATCTCGCTTCTTTCTGGTTTTGATTCCCGAGAATAATGGTCTCCCCCTCATCTAGGTAGGAGCCAAGACCAAAGCTATGACCCTTACTAGTCCATCTTTGCGTTTGCCGCCCTTGTTTTGTGGTGCAATACCACGGGCGCCGACAACACCACAGCGTACGATGGTGCCATCGCCGGCTTCCTTCCCACTGTCAGGGATGGTGCCAACGGTGCTAGGACCAGGTCATATGAAATTCTCTCATATTCTGAGAGTTCCAACCTTACCGGCACATCATAGCATTTATGTGCAATCTCGTCACTTTCGCAATATCGGTAAAGTCATTGAGCATTGAATCTTTGAATTTCTGGAGGTAGATAATGCGTTGCACATTTACTCACTTTGAGTATTGCGGGATCTTAATGAGACATAGTGTCACACCACGTTAATTTCTGGAGTTAAAACCGGAATGGGAGCATTCCATATCTCCCCCTAACGACGGGAAGTATGTCTCATCAAAGTGACCGTATGCTAATATCGCAGGATAGTGATCAACGGCTGTAGATTGGAAATAGCGGACAAGTGTTGGTGATTCATAAATCATAACCAACCAGAATACTTAATCGTTTCAAGTAGACCCATTGAGATAACTACAATAGAGGCACATAAACAACTTTAACCAAATAGGCGTTTAATGAAAAGAACATTGGGTTCGTATCCAGTAACCATCTGGTACGCACTAAACGCTTGGCAAGTTGTGGGCCTGAAACGAATAAGTGTCGCTGCATGCAACATCATTACATATCCCCATGTAAAAATCGGCAGGTTAGCACCCATAACCAAGTCCGAGCTCTGCTAGATCCTACAGTGAATGAACATGAGGAATAATATGTTCAACGACGATCCCAGTAGATATGCAAAACGAAATCATCAAAGTCGTGGAGGTGAACAATCCAACGGTATCCAATCAAATAGATTTGAGAGGATAGGAAAGGTGGTGAGCCCTTAGGATGATGATTATAGCTAAAACTTTAACAAATGCAGCGTTTCTTGTGGATAGCAAAGCGACGTGTGACCAACGCATCGATGCTCTTAACCTATAACATAAAAATATCGAAAAATGTTTGTATTCGGTTGGATAGGGTCCACTAATGTCACCTCAAATACTTTGTAAGAATCGAATGTTCTCGGTTTGAGCCTTAGCAAATAAGGACTTTCTTGAAATCTAGCAAAAGAACAAGCTTTGCAAAATGAGCGATTGGCATCAGAGATTGTCATGGAGGCATTAGAAAACACGGGAGGCATCACAAGCTCATGTGAAGGAGGGGATGCCGCAACCGACGGCCTTAATTCCATGGAGCCACCGAAATAGGCAGGCTCGGCCTCACCGTACATGGCACAGATAGGCTCGGCCTCACCGTGCATGGCACAGATAGGCTCGGCCTCACCATGTGGAGCATGGGTGAGGTGGTCCTCCAATCGCTTCGTGAACATGAAAAATAGATGATCATATGAATTTCAAAGAACTCGAATCATCATATCTTGTTCAAAATGACCAAAAAATGATCATGTCAAAACCGAGGAGACAGCAAAACCGAACCCATGATTCAAAGAATCTTGAGTTACATAAAGCTACTGCTGTAGACAAGCAAATCTATATCTGCAGACTAACAAAGCTACTGTCTAAGCTTGAAAAAGCTATTGTCAATGAAATCTGACAGATTTATTCCTCTCCATTCTTAACACAAATATCAAGATGAAAATCCATCATTGGCATGTATAGCCTTTAAAACTTAGCAAGGCACGAAGATATAGAATACAATCTTCGCACGAGATCCGTAAAACAACTACCTGCATCGTAGGACAGTGTCGGTAGTTACGCAATTAGCAAGACACTCGATTTCACGGTGGGACATTCTCAAAATGAAGATTAAGAGAGTCAACAACGCAGTGAACTTCTCTAGACAATACGCCGTAGGATATTGTAAGAGGGGGGATTGAAACAAATGTGCAATCCCATCGAGTGTATCACATGGCAATAGAACTACATTCTTCAACTTAAGAATTGGAAAAACATGGTATTGGAGCAGTTGAATACCAAACAATTTGGGTGGTAAAGACCATCCAATTGGTGCGGGTGGTCACCAACAATAATAAAGTCGTTTGAGCTATGAAACGACTTGGAGAAAACCGGAAAATTAACTGGAAAACCATGTCAAAATAACTCAAAACCGGGTGAAATTTGGACTGGGAAAACGTGGCAATAAAAACTGTTGGAAATAGGCCGGAAAAATGACGAGAAACGACGAAAAATCGTAGGAAAAACTCGCCGGAAACCGGCGGCACCGATTGCCGGAAAACCGGCCGGCGGCGGCCGGAAACTGACCGGTATGGAGGCCGGAACTTCAGGTCCGACAGGGGACGCCGGTAGGAACCGGGTGGCAGTGCTGGAAACGCCGGAATATGGCCGGAAGGCGGAGAATACGTCGGTAAAACGCTGGAAAACGTTTCGGAAACGCCGGAACAGTAACCGGAAAAAACGACGTCAATTTTGACGTTCCGAGGTCCATTTTCCAAATTTGAAGGTCCAAAATCACAATGTAGGGCTATTGGGGTCCCATGTAACCCAAAAGCGGCCAATTTAAAAACCACGTGAGTTGTAAACGTTGACCATGCATGCTAAGCCAAGGCAAATAAAATTCTCACGAGTCCATCTTGTAAACAAGAAATTTTATTGAATATGCCAATATTTAATACAACACAACCAAACTTCCAATTTCAATAGACGACTTAAGCTAAATTCGAGCAAGAAACATGGCAATGCCAACGTCATACTTGAAAAATAGTAAGCAGAAGACATAGTCAAAATAGATTGACTAATCAAAAGTCCGTAGCAACAAAATCTTGCATATCGGATCGGGCGGAGCCTTAGCCTGAGGCTCAAAAATATTTGCTTACTTGAGAATGTAAGAATGTTACTTTTCCATCTCTAAAATTCCCTCAAGAAATAGATACAGGTGCCAAAAATGGCATGCGTTTCTTGGATGTGGAGTATGCATCAATGTCAACTCTGATAATGCAACGTCATAGACGTTCATTAAATCACTTGAAGTGTGTCCCATAGAATTCGTTATTTTTGGGATCTTTTGTCAGCAAATAGTGCTGCTTCACAGTAATGAATTTCAACTCAAATAAATGAGTACGTAGACCTTGGGATTATCGTTTATAGACATGAGTTTAAGAAAACTCAAACATTCAAATAACAGTCGCAATGACGACGCATCCATGAGAAACGAGGGTTGTATTGGTTTCGAATAATCGAAATATTCAAGTATGTAACCGGAATTAGAAGGGTTGTGATGTATATGGTCACAAAATAATCGATGCATATCGGCGATTCTCATGATCGCACCCAAAACAGCGGTGTACTCAGACAACCACACGAAATCGATTTTTTCCCCTTAAATAATAACGTGACTCCCCCAAGACCGTCACACTTAAAACGTCGACCAAGAGGGGAATCATATCCCTCTTTGGTCTCATCGGCGTTATAAGAAAGGCCGGAAAAGAAGATATGAAAAAGGCTAATAGCACCCGATAATATATATATATATATATATATATATATATATATGTTCAAAAGCAGCAACTTTAAGAAAAACATACTTGTTGGTCTGCCAAATAGACCGCATATAATTAAATTGCTCTGCAAATCGATTGTCATGCAAGAAGTTGCTCGATGAATTCCTTTTCGATCTTCGTACTGATGTCATAAATTGCGCATGAGTAGCGTCCGTCTCAGGCATGGATGTCATCACAGTGGTACGACAATTGATCATTTTTCCTATACGAGCACGTGAACATTAGTTAGAAACTAAACGTGCGAACAAACGATGTAATAAGTCAATAGGAAAAACCGAAAAAGAAAAAAATATAATATGAAGCCCAAAGGGCTATTGGGCTTGGCAGGCCATATGCCCAAAAGGGTAGAGAAGACGGGAGTAGCTTCTCTTGAGCGAAGACTGCTTGTGAAGTTCACGTTTCTTGCGTGAATATACGGGAGGAGCAATTTTGGATCCTTTGATGCGGGGTCTTGCGGGGCAAAAAGATGTTTTTGCGGAGCGAATGCGGAGGAGATCCTGCGGGGCTGCGTGCAGGGGCAGCAGGGGGGTCGCAGGGGCTGCAGGACAGCAGGGCAGGATGCATGGGCTGCAGGGGTCACAAGCGGGGCTGCAGGTGTCGCGAGCGGGGCTACAGAGGTCGCGAGCGGGTCTGCAGGGGTCGCAAGCGGGGCTGCGGGTGTCGCGAGCAGGGTTGCAGGGGTCGCGAGCGGGGCTGCAGGTGTCGCGAGCAGGGCTGCAGGGGTCGCAAGAAGAGCTGCAGGTGTCGCGAGCAGGGCTGCGTGCAAGGCTGCGTGCGTGCAGGGGCTGCGTGCGGAGCTGCAGGGGGCTGCAGGGCTGGCAGCAGGGGCTGTGTGCGTGGCTGGGAGGAGGGGCTGCGATGCGGCGGCGAGGAGATGCCGGAGGCCGGAATCGATGGCGGCCGGCGGAGGAAGAGAAAGAAAAAAATTTATAGGGCTATAAAAGTTTCAGGGTTTTAGGGTAATGTTCTGATAACGTGTTTCAGGATAAATAACTGTGTATTATTGAATGATATGGTGGCCTATATAGGCATTTACAAAACCACAATCCCGTAGGATTCAGAGTCCTAATCTATCTCCTAACGGGAAACCTATTAGGCTAAGACACACACAAGGGTAGAATAGTAATTCTTCCGGAACAAGTTAATTATTGTTGATGACTTTATTTTATTATGGAAAATGTTTTAGCGTCATAATATGGCGCCATATTTGGCACCGCAATCTCACGTGGCATGTCACGTCACATTGTCATGTCAGCAATTATAATAATCACAAAATGTTATTTTTGAATGGAAATACAATTTTATCTATGTTAATCTAACGACCCTAAATTATTATAAAAAATTGTAGTTCTTTTTTATATCAATGTAATAAAAAATACGATATCTACAAAATATGCTTGAAATATATATATATATATATATATATATATATATATATACAGTTTCTATTCAGAGTGAATTCGAAGCTTCACTCTGAAATTCAGAGTGAAGTTCCAATTTTGGCACACTTTTCGGTCAAATGTTTTCACTATAAGCGATTGAATATTTAGATATGCTATTTAAGATCATCTCTACAAAATTTCATCTATTTCGGACATCGTTAAGGTATTGAAATTAGATGAAATTAATGAATGAATTAAAATTATTCAACGTGAACCGTTCGTGTAAATCTCAATTTTGAAAGCTCAAACCATTGTTAAATTGGATGAAACTTTGTAGAGATGATCTTGAATAACATACCTAAATATTGAATTGCTTATGGTGAAAACATTTGACCGAAAAGTGTGTTAAAATTGGAACTTCACTCTGAATGGGGACTGTAGATATATATGTGTATGTGCGCGCGGGTGAGATATATATAAATATATATATATATACATGTATGTGTGGAGTGCCTATATGGTAATTTTATTAATTAATTATAGTAATGAATTAATCATAAATGTAAATTAATTAAATAAGAAAGTCATGAATCTTGACATATTTGTCACTAGAAAGATTACCATAGACATAATTATATTAAATATGGTATTAATTAAGATATGTATATTCTAGGAAAAATAACATTTGTTACCTTACATATCTCTTAAATCGATTATACCCTAATAAAAGAATATTCCATTTCAGGATAAACCAAAAGAATATTACCTAGAGTTTCATCTATATATAAATTTTGTAGTAACCATACATCGTCTGTTATTTAAAAATAAATATATTTTGTCTATATATATATATATTTCGCGCGTGCACATAAATATTTCAAGCATATTTTCGTAAATTTTAATTTTTTAAATTGTATTTTAAAAGATAATGTGATGAAAAACAAGAAATGATAAAAAGAAAAAAAATATTTTATAATAATTTATAACCGTTGGATTAACAAGAATATGATTGTTTTTTATTTAAAATGACATTTTTAAATAATTTTAATTGTTAATATAGCAATGTGACGTGACGTGACATAACACGTAGGATTGCGGCGCCGAATTTAGCGTCATATTATGTCATCCTAACACTCCTCATTTATTTAATAAAAAAACTCAATAACATGCATATTACATTCTAAATTTAACGGTAGAATTATCTCTAAACTATCATGTTTTATATTTAGACCCCCTTAGGGTTTGAATCCAGTTCCGCCACTGATTATGAATCTATATAAACCACTTCAACACTCTGATATGCAATCAAACACAAGCAAAGAAAGTAACAACGAACAATAAATGACAGACCTTGGAACCAAGAGGATGATTTCCTCTGCTGGACCAAAACCCACGTCTCACGTACGAACCAGCTGCTGAAACCTTCCTACACACATCGATGAACAACCCAACAGCTAGATCGGCAACATCTTCCGAGTGCGCATTTACAGCATTAGTGACAGCAATCCCACGCCGCCGGCACTCGGCTTTGTCAACTCCGTCGGCTCCGGTGCTGGCGGACACTACGATCTTCAGGGCAGGTAGCAGACGGAGGAGGTCGGCGTTGACCGGAGTCTCGGCGCACAGAGGAGGGCCTGGACTGAGCGGGCGTGGGTGGTGAGGAACTGGTCGAGAGGGAGTGGGGATTCCCATGCTCGGAGGATGTTGAACTATTGGGTTCAGTCGGACTCGAAAGAGACGAAGGCGGGTGGTGGGTTGATGATTAGGACTTGTGGGAGGTTAGGCAATGAGGCCATTGGAGATTGTTTCTGTGGTTACCAATTGGGATGAGGATGATCTACTGAATTAGTAGCGTGCAATCAAGTTCAAGTTTGCTTTGTCTTCCCAAACAAATGAGAAGAAGGAGACGTTAACTGTTAAGTATGTCCAGTCCTCTGTTCTTTTCAAATAGAGAATTTGAAATTTTTAATGCACAACCTAAGAAGCACGGACACCCCGCTCTCAATTGCCGTATCGCGTGTCCGTTTCACGGACACGTATACAAAAACGCTCCAATATGTCTAAATACGTTCGGATACATATATTGTATTTTAGACATGGATCGGATACGTGTGTCTCCAAAATGGACACACAATAAGACAAGACACGCGGGGTTATTCGCTATTTACGTTTAAAGAGAAGAAAAAAAACTAATAATATCGATGAATCTCACCTCTCCTCATATCTATGTTGATCTTGACACCTTCCGATCTATGTCAATCTTGACATTGTCCGATCTATGCCGATCTTGACATCGTCCTTGATTGGGAATCCATCATAGGAGACCTTGACAAATTGAAGCAGCTAGCTATCTTAACAAATCAATGAAGTGAATGGTCAATCATGTTCACACGGTCAGTAGCTGACTGTGGAATTCATGCTCAACTACCATTGAATTTAAAAGATTCTTTTCACTCTTGAATTTACATCCAATGGTGGTTGAGCATGAATTCCACGGTCAGCTACCGACATTGTGAACATGACTGAGTGTAGAGTAGTAGGGTGGAGACTTAGTGCATAAATTCTATGATAGCATCGTTGGCACGTGGGAATGAGAGATGACTCTTGAGTTGTTTCTTTTACTCTTTTTCTATGCACATTCACACTATTTTTGGTTCAAAGTTTTTTTTAATTATGGGTATATATATTTAAAATAATATTTAAGTCACGTGTCAACCACGTGTCTGTGTCCAACAAAAATTTCATTTATCGTGTCCACGTATCATATTGTGTCTAATACAGACACTCGTGTCCATGTCCATACAACTTAGTACACAACATATAAATACACGACAATGACGACATGATGATGAATTGATAATTGCCCCTGAAAACTTGATTTATTTTTGAAATTTTTTACTTATAACAAAGTTCCCAAGACATCAAACTTTTGCAATAAGAATATAAGAAAATGAACATGGGCGTATCGATGTTATGTTCTTCCGCCTAGAACCACATTTGCTACTAAAGAATACTGCTTGCTCAAATTTGAATTTCCAACTGAAAACCAGATACAAGGTCAATTTCAGTATCAAATGTAGTTGACTTTGATTCTCAACAATTTGTATAAGAACCCGCACAGAACAGAGTTCCGTGACAAAAGCTTAAAGAAACAAAAGATAGACTAAACAATCGAGCTAATATGATCAAATTCATTCATCCACGACAGGGGAAACCAGAGGTTTATTCAAGAAGAAAGCTTCCAGATTGGCCATGACAACTTCTTTCATACTCTCCGAAGATTCAGGAGTAAATATAGCCGTATGTGGTGATAGAACAACATTGTCCAATGCAAAGAGCTCTTCTGGAACTTGAGGCTCATTCTCAAACACATCGAAACCAGCACCTCTTATTTTCCGACTCACCAAGCACTTCACCAGTTCTTTCTCATCAATTATCGCCCCGCGGGCTACATTAACAATCACACCCTCTCTTCCTAGTGAAGCCAAGACTTCCTTATTAATCATGTGGTGAGTTTGGTCTGTTAATGCACAGCAGATGATGAGGGCATCACTATTGGCTGCAAGTTCAGAAACATTAGAATAGAAAGTGTATGTCGAAGATGTCTTTTCCCGCCTTGAGTTATACGAGATGATGCAGCCAAATGCCTCAAGTCGTTTAGCAACTTCTGAGCCAATGCTTCCTAATCCAATAATCCCCACTCGCTTCCCAGCTAACTGAAATTCACCAGTTGACAGTATTGCATAAAATCAGAAAGTTGAGCAACCATTCGAAGATGCTGATTGAAGAATATTGATGACAACTGAGGAATCATAATTTCGTAATAGCTTACAATCCTTACAGCATAATGTCATTAATGTGTAAAATTTTGTGGTATAGGCATTTCACTAGTCATGATTTGAGTAATGCTTGAAGGATCAAATTAACAGGGGAGCTCAGTTATGTATCAAATACATTGTTAGCTTCTGCTAAGGGTCTCTTCTCACTATCTTAACAGTCTCATAAACCAAAATCAGGGCAATCACCTTTTACCAATATATAAGCTTAGTACATTTACTAATCACCTCGATCATGTTCCCTAAAATAAACACGGCATATATGCAGAATTACCGAGTTGTGCAATCCATAGCAAAGGTAAACAATATAGTATATGAAACAATTAAAAGTACACTTAACATGGAGGTAGAGGTAATGACCTTGGAACCAAGAGGGTATTGTCCTTTGCTACTCCAAAGCCCTTGTCTTACATACCGGTCTGCTGCTGAAAGTTTCCTAAGCACATCAATATACAACCCAACAGCAATGTCAGCAACATCTTCCGAGTATGCACTTCCTGCGTTAGTTACAGAAATCCCACGCCGTCGGCACTCTGCCATGTCAATATGGTTCACACCAACACTGAATGTCATGACGAGTTTCAGTGCCGGTAGCTGCTCAAGGATGTCTGCATTTACCATAAGATAACCGCGAACAAGAAGGGCTTGGATTGAGCGCGCATGGGTGCTCAAGAACTGCTCTAGAGGGAGAGGCGACTCCCACGCTTTCAGGACAGGGAATTTTCCACAAAATTCAGGCGGGAGGCGTGAGAAGATTGATGGCGGATGAATGAGTAGGAGATGCGGGAGTTCCTCCGATAAAACATCATTCTTGGCATCAGAGAATTGCGGTCCGGCCATTGTAGCTTCCTGCGTGGCTGGAAACTGCAAGTCTGCAACAAAAGAAAGGAGACGATGAATCACCGGAAGCTATATGATTGTCAATTGTCAAAGGGCAATCAAAATAAGAAAAGACTGATAATTTCAATGATTTGTTATGGGTTGTTTGTTTACTCAATCATTGAAGCATAAAAAAATCAAACATAGTGTGGCACGTCAAGAACTGTCGTTTAAAGTATTCTAAATTGTGGTGGGTGATTCTGTTGGCACAATTAAACTCTATGAAGTTGACATTTGTGGTGTCTGGCAAATTTATCTAATATCTTACGTCTTGATTGGAGAGGGATGGAGAAACAGTAAAAACAACACCAAGTGGCAATGTGTTGTAAACTATTCTATTGTAAACAACACCAAGTGGCAATGCGTTTACTAACCAAAAATGTCCCGGGGTATTAAAAGTTGGGCAAATTAGAAAAAAGTAGTATCTCCCGTTATCAATTGGAAAAACATCACCATTATGTCTTAATTATATAATAGTCAACTATTTTATATTAAAATTATAAAATAGTTAACAAAATTTGGACAAATTATAAAATAGTCAGTTTTTTCATATTTTTAAGACCGTTGTACCTTTCTCTCTCACTATCAGTGTCTAACCGAATTTCACAAACGAGAAAACACATGACTCTCACTAGTTTTCATCTACTTCCTATTCTGAATTCAGAAAACCTCCCACGCCTTTGATCCTCTCGTCTGCCGACTGTACCAGCTTAGCCTCCCAGCCGTCGTCGTTGTCGTCGCCGTTGCCACCGTCGTTTCGCTCTTTCATTATGACAGTTCTAGCTTCCTCAAAGTTCAGTTACTCTCCTACAAGCTTCGATGTCACCGTCGTCACTCTCTTTCATTTTGACATTTTCCAGCTTCCTCCAAGTTCAGTTGCTCTCCTGCAAGCTTCACCGTCGCCGCCGCCGTCAATCCAGGTTAGTTTCGGCGCAATTTGATTTGATTTTAGAGAACTAATTTGTTTCAATTCAATTCTTATTCAAGCTGTTACTTATGCTTCTTTTGTTTCATTTCGCATTCTAATCATGCATCTTGTTTTTGTATTTCACTTCCAATTCGAACTTGCTACTGGATTTTGGTTATGATTTCTTGCTTGCAAATTGATTTGATTTATTTGTTGTTGTTACTCGTTTTGGTTTTGCTGATCTTTTCCTCATGAATGCTTCAATGTACTGGTTTAGGTTGATCTATGACTTTCATATTCAAGATTGTTTTGAGTTATATCATAAGGTTTTTGAGATTTTGAATTGTGCATTTTGATTGTATGTCTGTTTGTCACATTTATAGTTTCTTTATGATGAATTATGTTGGCATAGGCTTATGCCCAAGAATAATCAGCGTAAAGACACTGTGGACATGCTATTACTGGCCCACACTTACCGTTGACGCACAAGATTTAGCCAGATCTTGCCACAAATGTCAAATACATGGACCTATACGACGAAAACCCTCAAAACCACTATCATACATAGTCAGCCCATGGATTAACTGCCTCTGGGGCATGGATTTGATCAGCCCACTTCCTGTCAGAAAATGCCAATTTAAGTGGGTCATCTTGTGCATCGACTATCACTCCAAGTGGATTGAAGCTGCACCCTTTTCCGCAATAACAACTGAGAAGGTCCAACATTTCCTACAACGCAAAATCTTTTACCACCATGGTACACCAAAGTCTATTATCACGGATAATGGCACACAGTTCAATAACGACCTCCTGATCACGTGATGCAAAGCAAGTGGGACTACGCTCAAGTTTGCCTCTGTCGCGCACCCCAAGACTAATGGGCAAGTGGATGATGCAAAGGGGCTTTGGCCCAAGAAGCTTGACGGAGTATTATGGACAATCTGAACCATGCTAATAGAGGCCATGGGAGAGACACCCTTATGTCTAATGTATGGCACGGAAGGAGTACTCCCCATCGAAGTAATCTAACCAACACAACGGGTTTCAATTTTTGAACCTAAGACCAATTCGGAGAAAATGTAACTATACAAAGACCTCTTGGAAGAGAAACGCATTGCAGTGCACTATCGCAACATCCTGAACAAGTAGCGCGTGACACGCTTCTACAACTCTAGGGTAAAGAACATAAGACTTCAGCTCGGTGACTGGTCCTAAAGAAAGTTCAAGCAAAGGTCACTCACTATGCCCAAGATAGGAGGGACCATATAAAATTATGGAGATCGTTGCGCCCAACACGTACTACCTGGAAGACAAGTACGGAGAAAGACTAACCCACCCTTGGAACATGGAACAACTTAAGTACTACTACAGGTAACGGTCCGCGCGTAGCGTAACACATAGGGACTTAGACTGTTTTAAGTACTTATAGCACACTGCCAAAAGCTATCTTTGTACATTTGGCTACGGCCAAGCTATTAATGAAATAAGAAATTTTTCAAACCATTGTTCCTTATTACGCCATTACACACTGGCGCATTACGACAATTAAATTCCTTCGACAGACTATTTCATACACCCTGGAGTTAGTGAAAGTCAGGGGCCCCTTCTGGGCGGTTTTCTGCCTCTTGGGCTGCGGCGCTACGACCGTCATGTCGATCACATCTTCAGGTCCGGGGTGGCCTTCGACTTATACTGGGTGGCGACCACTTTCTGTGTTTTTTCTTCCCTCCCCCCTCTAATGACTCTACCGGCATGGCCAACCGTGGATTATCATATAGCCGTCCAACCCGTTCCGCATCGTTACTATGGGGCATGTCTTGCTCGTTTGGCAAAGATGCATCTGTCGGCACTGCTAAGTCTATGGCATGTGACATGTCCTCAACCCGCTTCATGGCATCATTCACTTTCTTGCTTGCTACCGCAAACTGCTTGGCCATCACTCGTTGCAGGATGGTTAGAGCGAGTCCTTCAATGTCCGCAATCACGTGGGGGTCTTCTTGCTGCAAGAACCTCGCGTAGCAAATGCGTTCTGACTGCTCGAAGTTCTTGTTTACCGAGAGCATCGTAGCTGCGCACACACAATCACGGATCAATACGCCAAAAAAAAAAACAGAAAATGTGTAGTAGCGTCATTTACGGTGGCGGCGCAATAATCCTTGCTCAAATAATAGGTACGGGTTGGTCAACACCTTCAAATCGTGGATCAGGTCCTGGCCCTGGCACCTTCACAAGTACGTCACATGGTTGACACGCTCGACTTCGTGCTCTGATAGCACCAACATTCTCCCTGATGCACAAAATAAAAGCAACCGTACATTAGTACACAACTATTACATAGAACACAATCAATAAAACTGACACCTACAGTTAATAGCTTGAAAGTGTGAGGGGATGCGCTTTTTTGGGAGATACTCCTTCACGTGGGTACGCCCGTACTCCCACCCACTTTTTGCAATAAATCTATTCTTTCTCCAGTTTGCTTCCGAGGAGGGCCAATTATCTATCACTTAGAACTCGCTACGTTCATCCCGCCTAACGAATCGCATAGTCCTTCTGTTCTCGTTGCGTTAGTTGTAGTCTATCCTAAATAGGTGGAGTACTTCCGTCGCAGTGGGAAACCAACGCCCCGGTCATGACTTGGCACCAGACGCACCTCACTCTCTCGGTTTCCTCGTGTCCTGACTCCATTGAACTCGTTGACTCACTATTTTCCCAATTAACTAATACCTCCGCAAAGACTGCGGCGCGACTACAACAACGCAGCTGGCTATCCCTACTTCGCCGCACTAGATTCAAGTAGTTAGCCAACAATTTATTCGTCCAAGAATCGAATGATGTTGACGCGGACCAACTTCTCTCTGCGTGCGCAGAATTGCTGTCAGTTAGGACATTTATCCTAGACATTATGCCGTAGCAAGCAACACCGCAGTCAACCACGAACGACCAAAACTGAAGAACATGAAGAACACCGAACCCAGATTCGGGCAATACTCATCGACAACCACCCACAGAAACACCTTCCCCAGCCGGAAAACACTTGCCCACAGATCAAACAGACCCAAAAACCATAAATTTTGACAGAAAACATAGCGCCAAAACCCACTGAATGACCCCACAACCCAAAAATCATCAAAACCAACCCAAACATGCAAACAAGAATAAGGGGTTTCGACAGATACATACATTGGAGAACGATTTGCACAACTCCAATGAGATTGTGATCGTGAAGAATGTGTCCAGAGCAAAGGAGGGAATGAGAGAACTTTCGGGAATTCAAAAAAACTTAAAACTGTTGATAATGACAGTTGCTCTCCCTCCTACCTTTTATATTAACCCTACACTTCCCTACACCCATCGATCTCTCACAGGTAATTACCAGCCGTTGATGTCGAAAGACACCAGCCGCATCGTAGCCCTTGACCCAAAAGGGGTCATCCTAGATCTCGCCACGTGGCACGAGTCACCGAGGTGACACCTCGATAACGTACGCGTAAATATTTACTACGCCATGACGGACGCTCTACGCTTAAAGACAGCGTCCAAACACGTCATACGCGTAAAGATTTACAACGCCATGAAGGACCCACTACGCTCAAAGACAGCGTCCAAAGAGCTCCTACGCGTAAAGATTTACTACGTCATGATGGACACACAACGCTCAAAGACTGTTTCCTAAAACATCCTACGCGTAAAGATTTACTACGCCATGACGGACACACAATGCTCAAAGACAGCATCCAAAGGCGTCCTACGCGTAGAGATTTACTACGCTATGACAGACGCACTACGCTCAGAGACAACGTGCAAAGACGTCATATGAGTAAAGATTTACAACGCCATGATGGACCCACTACGCTTAAAGATATCGTCCAAATAGGTCCTACGCGTAAAGATTTACTACGCCATGATAGACACACTACGCTCAAAGACAACGTCTAAAGAGGTCATACGCATAAATATATAATGCGCCATGACGGACACACTACGCTTAAAGACAGCGTCCAAAGACGTCCTAGGCGTAAAGATTTACTATACCATGTCGGATGCACTACGCTCAAATACAGTATCCTAAGACGTCTTACGCATAAAGACAGCGTCCAAATAGGTCATATGCATAAAGATTTACTCCAAACATGTCCTAGGCGTAAAGATTTACAACGCCATAATGAACACACTACGCTCAAAGACAACGTCCAAAGAGGTCCTAGGCAGAAAGATTTACTACGTCTTGACGAACACACTACGCTCAAAGACAGCGTCCAAATAAGTCATACTCGTAAAAATTTACTACGCCATGACAGACACACTACGCTCAAAGACAGCATTCAAATAGGTCCTATGCGTAAAGATTTACTACGCCATGACAGACACTACGCTCAAAAACAGCATCTACAGACATCTTAGACGTAAAGATTTATTACGCTATGACTAACGCATTACGCTCAAAGACAGTGTCCTAAGACGTCCTACACGTAAAGATTTACAACGTCATGACAGACCCACTACGCTCAAAGACAGCGTCCAAAGAGGTCCTACGCTTAAAATTTTACTGCGCTATGACGAACGCACTACGCTCAAAAACAGCGTCTAAAGACGTCGTATGCGTAAAGATTTACAACGCCATGATGGACCCACTACGCTTAAAGACGACGTCCAAATAGGCTTATGTCCAACCATGATCAGCGTAACTATTAGAACACTATGGCTCATAAGTAACCCAGCCCCACAGTACCGGCAGAAAGCCTGCCACACCGGCTGTGTAACGAGCCGCCCCGCGGCCCAAGTCGACTACAGACGCACCCTCACGCGCATCTCAAAGGAAGCTCAAGAGAACACCTCAACTAAACTTAGACCCACATCGGAGGATGAGTGAATGATCTACCTCAACTTAACCATAAAAGGTCAAACCCTTGAACTCATAAGTTAAGCAATCTAAACCACTCATTGTTACTATGCATAAATTACCTCCGACCTGACTTAAGTATCGGAGAGTTGAAGATCACGCCGTCGTGGTCTCCACTCTGACGATTCGTGTTACTTGTGACAAGAACGAGTATAAGGGGCACGGCGTATTCAGTGAACGAATAGTGGAGCATATTGGCACAGCATAGTACACTACATTAATAAATTCTTAGTCACTATTTGAATTGATGTTTTATTTTGAAGTACTTTGATTGATCACCTTAGGGCTTTGCATTTAGTAATTAAAATATGAATTTGAGGCGTACCAGCAAAATAATTCAACTTAGCTTCTTGTAATTAAGAGTTGTGAATTATATTATTGTTGTACCTAAAATAATGGTTTGCATGAACCTCTTGTTTTCTAGAGCGGAATGAGTCATTCATGTTAAATTTATGACGTACATGGATAGACTGCATGCTATAATATATGACCTCTGTCGTATCTGGAGAGTATCATACACTTAAGGAAAACTGTGGTCTAAGTGTCGTACCTGGATTTAGATACGGGAATTGTCATATAGAGATACAAAAGAATCTATTGTGACCAGAAGAAAATGTTGAAAAAAAGGAAGAAGAAAAGAATGATTAGAAATAACAAACATTTGTCTTTTTATGTGATTTTGAAATTCTCAAATCATCTAATATGATCCAAATATCAATTTTGACCTCGTCACACTAGTAGTCACACTAGTACACCACTTAACGTCACATTGGAATTCACATCAGTAGTCACACCGCTACTCACACCGGCAGTCACATAACAAATCACACTAACATTGTTGCATGACGGATAATGTCACATGTAAATTACACTTATAGTGATAATGTGACCAGTAGTGTGACGGGTGACGGGAATTTTGTAAAAGAAAACAACTCTTTTATTAAAAAAAAAGACATTAAAATCTTGACGGGGCATCCAGAAAACTACTCTGGGCACTCATGTCAACATCTGGTTTTTTTTTCGACAAGTTGTAGCATCAGAAGCAGCAACAATCATTGTCATCTGCTCTCCTAAGCGCCGTCACCCACTGCCTCCAGATCATCACCGTCGTCTTCCACTGCTGCCAAGTCGGATTTCTTCAACGACTTGCCTGAGTACCTCGTATTCTCCATCCTTTGCAATATCTGCTCCTTCATTGTGAAACCAACAAAGTGATCTGGAACTGACTCAAGCCGTTGATGCTTCACCTTCATAGATCTAACCATCTTGTCATCAAGGGTGTCAGTAAGCCGAGCCGAGCCAAATACTAGGTTGTTCATGTTTGGCTCGTTGTCATTCAATCGGCCACAAAACTTGCCAAATTTTGATTTTGTGCTTCTTGTGCAAGCTTAGCTCGGCTTAACAAGGCTCGAACTGGGCTCGGGCCGACTCATTTTATTAGATGAGATTGAACTCGAATTGAGCTGGCTTGAATCATACAAAATTAAAATTTTAAAATTTAGAAGTTAAAAAGAAAATTCAAAATCTAATTTCATTATATCACACAAAATCCCTTTTATTTGTAATAAACTAAAAATAACAAATCAAACTCGTTATAGAACTTAAAATCTTTAACAAATTATTCTACAAAGAAACATTTCAGCTCTTTCGAAATAATATTATATTTTTAATATTATTTCTCATATAAAAATTATATTTTATATATACTATAAAAGTTAATAAGTTAAGCTTAATTAATATACGAACCGAGCTTTTGACAAACCTGAGCTAGCTCGCAAGCTAAACGAGTCGAACGAGCCGAATACGTATTTGTTTTTCAAGGTCGGCTAAATATTGAGCTCAAACTCGGCTCATTTAACTTTACGAGCTCGAGCTGAATGGGCTAAAAATGAGCTAAACACGATATGAACACGGACGGTTCGAGCCTACTCGTCATCCTCCGGTTGACGTCTCCGCTGGCCCAAGCTCAATGTCGATAATTACTTGACGCTCTTTGGAATTAAAATTTGGTGCTGTGTCTCCGTCGTCTTTCACCACCTTGCTCTCCGATACTGTGCTTCTGATCACAATTACACACCGAAGCCAACGGTTCGAGCAAGTCGACGAAGATGACGGCGAGGCCTTGGACGAGGACGGCAAGATCAGTGTTGGAGTTGACTTATATATATATATATATATATATATATATATATATATATATATAAGATTTTGTGTTTTCCTCCTCTATAATAGAAAATTTTCATAACAAAAATTTATACAAAAGAAGCTTATATTCATACCTCCAAAAAGGGTATTTGGACCTCATTTAATTGACCTCTGTTTTACTTTTTCAAATCCTTAAAATGCTATTTAAACCTCCATACTTTTCTGAAAAATATCCATAATATTTCATTATTAGATATCAAATCAATTTACTATCCATTAATATATTTCCAATTATACTTTTATATTTAGTTATTATAAACAAATCGGAAAATTCTTTAGAATTACAGAATCTATCTTCTGAAATTAATTTTATCTTTCACTACTAAATTCATAATTAATAATATTTTTCTTTTTCTCATTCATTGATTTGAAATTCACCAACTAGTAAAATCAACACGAAAAATTCTAATATGTAATACGAAAAATTCTAATATCTATTGAACAATTTTTTTTTCAGATGAAGTTTATCAAAAATTCTATGTAACTTTTCAATTAATACATGAATGTAGCTTTTTAATTGATACATAAAGATTAATAATATTTTTTATTGTATTTTCTAACAATAAAAAATGAAAATAAATAAATAAATGAATGACAAAAAAGAAAAAATTGTAAAATAGGAAGGTAAAAAAATTTCTTGTTTTTTTTCACTTCTAACTGTCTTTTAGATAATTTCATATGTGTTGAAAAAGTCAAACGAAATTAGAAAAAGAATGAGGTTTACGTACTGTTTTGAGAAAAACATTTATATGATATCATAGTATCACATGGCAATACTCATAACCAGTTATATTTCGACACGTGAATTTATTACGCCAAAATTATAATTTAACATATTTTTATTATTTATGAAATGTCTATCATGGGTATTAATGCTTTTGAACTAGGATTTCGGGTTTAGGGTTTAGGGTGTAGGGTTTTAGAGTTTAGGGTATTTATAGTGTAGGGTGTTGGTAGAGGTGGCAAGTTGTCTGAAAAGCCCAAGCCCGTTAGTGGCCCGGCCCTGTCCAAGCCTGTTATTTTAATGGGCCAGGATGTGCCTAGATATTTTAGTCCATGGGCTCGAGCCCGTTTTGGTGCCGGCATGGCCCGGACACGATACATTCATGAGTTGACTTGTTAAATATATAATTTTATATTATTTATATAAATATTTAAACAATTATTAGAATGAGAATTAAATTTTATACACTTTAAATATAAACCTCTTAATTATTTTCATTATTTTAATTATATTATGTCACAAATATCAACAAAGTGGTGATAAAAAAGTCATAGTATTGACATATGTAACGTTTTAGAAATAAGATTATCAAATGTGTTGTATTATTTTATTTATTCTACTATTTTAAATAGTTATGTAAAATTAATATACTAATTACACAATTATTTTTATGTTAATTGTGTCTTACAATACTAATGGGCCGGCCCGGCCCCACATGCGTTTGGGCCGTGGGCCGGGTCGGGCTTAATATTTAAGCAAATGGGTCGACCCGAGCCCGACAAAAAAAAATAAATCAGCCAGCACATGCACTGTTTTGGCCCACTTAAAATGGGTCGACCTGGCTCGGCCCGGCCCGTTTGCCTCCTCTAGGTGTAGAGTTTTAGAAAGAAACCTAAATTAGTATTTGACAAAATCATAAATATTATATTTTTAATTAAATCTTGCATGTCAAATTGTGATTAGAAGAGTAGACTACTAAGCATTGCCATGTGATCTTATGGTAGTACTGAAAAATTACTCATGTTTTGGGATGTATGAATAGAAGCTCCCTTATACAAAATATGGATACCAAATGACATGGCACTTGCCATTTCATCAATCTTTTTATTATGAGACTATGAGAGTAATTATATGGAAAAGGTAAAGTTTTTTATCTTAATAAAATAAAAGAATAACATGATCAAAATAAACCCCAAATTCTGTTCAGTCAATTGAACAAAAAACCCCTATATACTGTATCTTCTTCCTCCAGCAACAATCCCGGTTACTTGCAAATTTTTATGGAAGCCATATGAAACAGTTCTTAAACTCTTGTACTCAGTTATTAAACTGAATCAGTAACAACCATCTCTCTTTTTTTGTGTCAAACAGATATTCATTCAAGAAGGCGAGAATTAAGAAGTAGATTTCATCTAAATTACCAACGAAAATCAAACTAGAACTAAAGCAAAAGAACAGAGAATCCAAGCTCCAGAAGCCAAAGAAATTACCAAGATTATTTTCTTCTTCTCATTCTGCCATATCTTTTTACAATTTATTCTTTTAAGATTTGATCTGAAATATTGATCAAATAATAATGACTCCTACAAATGATGAGTAGTTGTTCATTGGTCTTGCTAGACCAACCATATGTAATTCCAAATAATCAGTCCTTCTGATGAGAACGACTGGAGTGCATTGCAATAGGTTTGGATTTTTATATTAAAAATAAATGTTTTAAATTCTTGATTTTTTATATTAAATAATTAGTAAAGAAAATCCATGTTAGCAATTCTTTGCAAATATAACTGATGAGTTGGCACAGCTACATCATTCGGTATTTGATTTTGGACTTCTTAAAAAGACCATTTTAACACATGAAATGAGAAAAAAATAAAAAAAGATTTCAAAATTATAAAAAAAAAGTCAGATTGCTAAAAGTCTTAAAGTGTTGCCACTGAACTTGACTATATTTACAATACGTCACTACTATGAAACTCAGATCTGCAACCCAACTCTTTTTCTATATAAACAAAAAAAAGACGCAGCTCTCGAGCAGAGGGAAGTACGACAGAGGCGCGGAGACGGCGACGGCAACGCAGGCACTGGAACGACAACGCATGCGCTGGGATGACGATGTAGGCGTTGGGACATGATTAGCTTTTGGATACAAACATCTCCTTTGTCGGCAGATCTGGGCTTACGATGCAGCGCCGAATATTCTATCCTACCTCTGCTCCCTTTGACTTTATAGTTGCATCCAAGTCGGAGGCGTAGGGACATCGTTGGAGGGGACATGCAAAGGTCGGAGGCATGAGGACGGCGTTGGGGGTGCAAGAACGGCGATGCTATGCGGGGACGGCGTTGGCACAATGTTGGAGGTTGAAGAAGGAGGGGCTGGTTTTCAGTTTGGTTGGAAACGAGGGGTTGAAGAGGAGGAGTGGTGTTGGTGCAGATTTGAAAAGAATCAAGATCCAAATTGAAGAAGATGGAAGCTGTTGTTGTTGCCGTTGCAGCTCGCCGAAAAAAAATCCTAAATCTGGAGAAGATGATTAAAGGGTGCTCATAGTAGTTTTCTAGTTTTCTATCACACTGTTGTCACACTAGCTGGCATAGTACTTATCACACTATCAGTCACACTAACTTTCTGCTGTGACAGGTAGTAGTGTGATAGGCAATGTGACATATAGTGTGATAGGTGGT
Source organism: Argentina anserina (assembly GCF_933775445.1). Classification (NCBI taxonomy): domain Eukaryota; kingdom Viridiplantae; phylum Streptophyta; class Magnoliopsida; order Rosales; family Rosaceae; genus Argentina; species Argentina anserina. The sequence goes on along the minus strand of NC_065878.1, from coordinate 12,993,627 downwards.
GTGGCTGGGGGTGTGACATCATATTAATGTTAATATTTAGATCGTCTGAGTTGATTTGAAAAGTTCAAGATCACATAACAGTAAACAAATGTTCGTTATTTCTAGTCATTTTTCTTATTCTTCTTCTCACAACATAGTGACAGTGGGTGTGACAATGTGTGTGACATCGGGTGTGACAGTGGGTGTGATACGTAGTGTGATAGGTACTGTAACAAGAGGTGTGAGAGGTAGTCTGACAACCAGTGTGATAGGTAGTGTGCAGTTGTGACATCGGGTGTGATAGCGGGTGTGACAACAATTGTGACAGTAGTTATAACAGCAGTTGTGACATCGGATGTGATAGGTAATGTGACAACGGGTGTGATAGGCCGAGAGGAAATGTTTAAATATGTGACATCGGGTGTGACATCAGTTGTGACAGCGGGTGTGATAGATAGTGTGACAGCGGGTGTGATAGGCCGAGAGAAAATGTCTAAATATGCGAAATTATGTTAAATTCAAATGATATTGGTACGAGTATGCTCATAATGATGAGAATAACTAGATTTAGAGAACCTTGAGCTTCCGTTTCACCGAAATTGCTTGGAGCACCTCCATCAACGGCGGCAACCCCTTGTGAGGATTGTTGCGCCTTGTACAATGGTCGGTTTGGAGAGATCTTTCCAACGGTACCAACCACTCTCAAATTTATCGCCGGACGGTAAAATTATGGTCGGAATTAGAAGAATGAAAAAGAAAAAGAAAAAGAACGAAAAATGGCAAAACAGTCCGGAAAATATTTAAAAGTAACTTTTTCTAATTTTATTTCATGCTTGTTGACTATTTTCTAATTTCAATTTAATTGAGATGATTTTTTTATGATTGAGAAATAAGTGGGAGATAGTATATTTTTATAATTTTTCCTTTGATTTTTGTATAACTTTTGGTGTCTCTAGAGTCTTCTCTCTTAAAATTTATTTTGGAGTTGTAACAAAAAAAAAGGTTTATTTTGGTGTTCTTCTCAAAAAATAAAAAATAACTCAAACGTTGGAGCTGGCCCGATTTTTCAGTTCTATTTCCGTCCCCCTTTTCAGCACATCACATAAATAGAAGAGATTAGCTAATAGCTACAGTTGATGATTGATGAGGAAATAGGCGAATTCGTAGTTCTTTGGTTTACAAGAACCGGGTCCATAATCATTTTCTCGTTTGAACCACATTTCCCACGTAGATCGGCTTTGTAATCATTCTTCAGTGGTTCATGCAAGTTATATATGCAGTATCCTAATTAAACCTAAGTTTCAGCTCTGTCCATTTGTTTGCTTTGTTTCGTGGTATATATGTTTGTGGTTTTTCTTCAATGAATTATTATAATTACCAAAAAGAAAGAGACAAATTTCCCTTCGACCAGGCAAAGGGCTAGATTGACAATTTTAGGCGTTTCAAAAATGAATGAGATAGTTTTGATTAAATTAAAAACAATTTAATTCATCATTGTCCTAAATAGCTAGAATTGGGTATGACTAGTTTTAAGATAAAAAATATTGTACTAAATGAAAACATTAAAGAATTTGCATACAAAGTAAGTTGTAACTGAAGAAAAAAGGATAAAAAAATATGAGGAAACAATAGGATGAAGTATAGATATAAGACATACTAAAATAAAATAATACAAAAAATTATGAAATAAATGAAGAGGGAAACAAAACTATAAAGAAAAGAATTGGGAAAAGGGTGGAGAAGTGTGGGAAAGAGTGAAGGAGAATGGAAAACATACAATAAGAAAAGTAAAATAAAAACAGAAGAGAAAACAATGGGAGGCATGATTCGAACCCAGAATCAGCCATGCCAAAAAGAATGTCGGTAACCGCTCATATCAATTAAAAGGAGGGATATGAGCCCGTCACTAACGAGAAATTGTACTTCGGCACTCGATTTGCGACATAAACAAATGTTGTGAGGGGAGGAAGGTTTCGGTGTCGATGAACTCAGTTCAATGCGCGAGTAATAAGCAGGCCGAGGGACTGGGCGCAATGCAAAGTGCTTCGACATTCGATTTGTGAAAAGCGAGGGCGGCGAGGGAGAGAAGGTGCCTGTGTCGGAACCTACTAGTAAGCGCAAGTGGATGTATTTTGAAAGCGCCGAACGGGGGGAAGGTGCTGGTATCGATGAACCCTTTTCAATGCTTGCAATAATAAGCAGATCGGGTGTCGAAGGCGATGCAAAGTTCTTGGAAGCTCCGTTTGTGAAAAGCGAGCGCGGCGAGTGGGGGGAAGTGATGCCGGTGGCCGAAATATACTCACCTCAATGCTCAAGTAGTAGCAAATTAAGTGCAACGGCGCAATACAAAGTGCTTCGGCACTCGATTTGCGACAAAAATAAATGCAGCGACGGGAGGAAGGTGTCAGTGTCGATGAACTCACTTCAATGTGCAAGTAATAAGCAGGTCGGGGGACTGGGCGCAATGCAAAGTGCTTCGGCATTCGATTTGTGAAAAGCGAGGTCGGCGAGGGGGGGGGGGAAGGTGCCGGTGTTGGAACCCACTAGTAAGCGCAAGTAGATGTATTTTGAAAGCACCGAGCGGGGCGAAGATGCCGGTATCGATGAACCCTCTTCAATGCTTGCAATGCAAGCCCTTAACCAACTGAACCAACTCAGCAAAAAAACCAACTGAACCAACTCAGATACTGCAAAAAAATTATCACATATAGGGACTCAAATATTGAAATTTTAAGATGGGTTAAATGTTACGGATCTAGTCATTCGGCTGTCAGATTTGGTCCATGCGACGCTCCGTTCCCATAAAGTTAGCCTTATCTAACAGGACAATGCACTAACCTCATCAAGGGATCGGCAATAGACCCCGACCAGTTTGTAGGACACCTTACTCATTTCTTCGACATTAAGTTCCTGACTAACGACAAACTCCCCAAACTTAACCGGATCGGCCTGTCTGACCCCCTAGGAAGGGGCAGCCATATATCTCTCTCACACTCTTGATCATGGAGTAATCTCACATATGCATGAAGCTCATATAACCAGCGACGCCAATGATAGACACTCCCGAAAATGGGACGTAACATCCTCCTCCACCAAAAGACGTACACGACATCCCCACTATGGCACGCGTATCCCTCATACGGCTACGATGCCTAAGAGACGAAAGGAGTTCCCAAATATCGCCTAACAAAGTTTCGCACCGGATCTCTCGTCCTGGATCTCTCGTTTGGTCCTTCCCTTAAAGGCACCCTGCCTACTCGACTCCCCCGTGGAGCCCCTTGTATCTTGAAGACACGGCTACACGTGTGAGCGCTTGGCTACACGTGTGAGCGTTTGGCGACACAACGACGGCGATGCCGAGACGGCTCTGATACCATGTGTCATGGACCTAGCCATTCGGCTGCCACACTTGGTTCATGTGGCGCTCCATCCTCATGGAGCCAGCCTTATCCAACTAGGAAATGCAGTGTTCACCATGCTTGTGCTCATCAGGTGATCGGCTCTAGACCCCGACCAGTGTGTAGGGCGGCCTACTCTCTTCTTCGACGTTAAGTCTCCAACTAGCGACAAGCTCCCCAAACTTAACCGGGTCAGCCTGTCTGAACCCTTAAGAAATAGCAGCCTTATATCTCCCACACTCCCGATCATTGAGCAATCTCACATATGCATGAAGCTCAAATAACCAGCGACGCACATGATAGACACTTCCGAAAACGGGATTGACATATAGCCCTACCGATATTCAACGTGGTTCTGCCACTGTCTTTTAGTCACATTATTCTCAACTATCGTAATGTAGTGTATATTCAACCACGTTCGAACGTGTGTACAGTTCTGTGATCTAATAGAGCTCTAAAAAGCACGGACATGGACATGGTACGATACATATACACGACAAATGAACAATACTTTGGACACAGATACGTAATACACGTTAATTAATTATTATTATTATAATTATTATTATTATATACAAAATGAAAATATAGCAATTAAAGTTGATAAACTAAATAAAAAAAAGATAAAAAAGAGCGAAGATATAGTGCGATCGACCTCGATTACTCCGAAACCCCATCTTTATCTTCCACAGTTCCATCATGATCTGAGAACCCTCCTCTCAAATTGATTACAACCTCTCAAGTCCCAAAGTGCCATCAATTCAACCTTATCTCCCTCATCACAGAAACCCCTCCTTCCTTAGTCAACCCATTCCAAACCTTCAAAAATCAGTATAAGCAAGAAGGATCTAGCATAGCAGACTCCGGCAACTTCTTTGGGTTGGGCATCGATAGCCTCATGCGCGGCTCTCCACCACGGCGGCCGCACCGTTTGACCAGAGAAAGACGAGAGAAGCACCTAACATATTCAACTCACTGGCGTGTCTGCTTATGATACTGACGTGTCCAACTTGTGTCCTAACTAAGTACGCGTGTCGGGGCGTATCTTCGTATCCGGGAGTGTCCGTATCCACGCCGAGACACGCGACTAAGATGCCGTGTACGCTCTTCCTAAGTAGACCTGTTTGCACGCTACCATAATTATAATACCAATAATACAGTTGTAAACTTTTTTTTTTGAAAGGATACAGTTGTAAACTTATAATTGGAAGGTAACATGCAGATGCATCATTTCAGTCAAACAAGAACCGTGTCAAATGGTGGAGATATGTCATTATGTTAATATAGAGGAGAACGACCACTTTGTCATGATTGGTGTGCAGTCATGGGAGTAAAATAGTGGAAGGTAGTTTTGTCATTTCATCGTATGTTAAATATTCCACATTAGTCAATTCTTCGCCTCCTTTAGCTCTGTCAAACCTGTTCGAGCAAATTGGTTGAATGGCGACAACGCCGCTTATCTCATCGAAGGCGGCTGTGGTGACTTCTAACAACGGGGCGGATATTCTTTATGCGCTTCATGGCTTCAAGAAGGGCCGTAGTTCTTCAAATTCTCGAGGGTTTCACCAATGAAGGGCCAACCTGTGCTTTCTGTGGCAGTTGATAACATGTTACTTGTTGCCACAAGAAAGAACAGTTTATCTTTGTGAAAGGCTAGGAAATTATTTCTACAGAAGAATAGTAGAGAGAAGCAAAGAGAACTAGCCGAGAATAATGAATTGAAGTACATAGTCGATCGTTTCCATGGCCTTTATAAGAAAAATAAATCGAGGAATTTTTCAGGTCATGGCAAGCAAGCTCATTCATTCAGCTTTCGTATCATCCTTACATAGCCAGCCTCAGTCAGCGGCAACAATTCACAACTCACAAGCTAATACTGAACACTAAATGCAATTTGGCCAGTCCTAGCCAATACTTAGTTATTCACATTTAACAGTGCATATAATTTGTTAGAGTCAACCAATCCAAACAATCTGTGAAGCTTAATAAACGATCTTATGCGTCTTATTATTGTTAATTCTGGCGATCAGTTTCTGTACAGTTCTGCTCTTATAGAGCTGCCATCATGAGAACTGTTTATTTAGTCTAAACCTACCAATGATACAGTTGCAAATTGCGAGTTTACGGATACACCATTTTGGTACAGACAGTGACTTTGTCAATGATGGACATGCTTATATAGAGCATATCACTTTGACAAGATTGGCGTACTCAGCCACTCACACCAGACAATTTGAATAGGCAAGACAAGGTGAAGGCGATCAACTTCAACATGTAGTTCTATCATACATTTCAGCAACTTCAACAGGTTTAGTTCCATCATGTGTTGAACTGGATTGTGTACTATATCAGTGGCTAATTTTTTTTTTTTGGGTCTGAATATGCATTTCATTAAGCCAAAGAGGCAGCCAGAGGCACAAACTACAACTGAAAGAAGAAACCCGACAAGAACAGAAAGAAAAGAAATCCAGCAAACCAACTACTACAAACACAAAGCACACAGTGGCTACTTCATCTCACATATCCAGTGAGCACGTTCTCTTTAGTTCCAAGTATACTTTGGCTTTAACAAAGAAACAATATGTTGGAAATAAAAAAATTAAACAGTAAAAAAGGATCAATAGGGTATAGGTACTTTGAACTTTGAAGAGAAAAAATTGAAGCGACCAAATGTTAAATTTGACCCAATACAGTATTTGCAAACAATGGCGGAACCTTTAAAAGAAAAAAGGAAAGTGATATTTTCTCCATGGAGAAATTCTCTGCTAGTCAACCTATAAATAAAAGGCTAAGCATAAAAAAAACTATACATATAACAAACGAAACTGTGGTAACAACGTATTTTACATTCGTAGCATACTTTACCATAGTTGCGACCCAAATTCTGCTCAGCTAGTAAACAATTTCCATTAAGTTAAAAGGGAAACTAGTAAAATAGCTAGACACTAGGAATGTAGGGTTCAAAGAGCTTCACACAGGGATTTGCATCATACTGCAATATCTCAGCCGCACGTTCAAACTCCTCTCTCAAAACTTTTATGCTGTGCCTGTCCACAACTCGTCCCAGGTCATGGGATGTCTCAAATGGATCCTCTATGCATATCAAATGCCGGTCATTTCCAATCCTCCTTGTCCAGTCCTTCTCACGCTTGCTGACCAAATTAACAACACCATATAACAATTGATAAATTGCACTTGCCATAACTTAAATGATAATTAATAGTGTCACATACGCACCCAAACATCACGATTAATAATTCTGACCAACATAAATGGAAATACAACAAGCAACAAAAGAGAGCAAGGGTTTACGTTCTATCCTCACCAAAACAATCAGTATCAAGAGTGTAAAAGTTCATCCGAGTTCAATCATTCAATGTAAACTAATTCCTGTTCATCATTGTGGTTCAAGTCCCACATTTACTTTACAACTTTAGATGCAAAAAAGTGTACAATAGTATGGTCACGCTTAAACCACTACCAGACATTCAACAATAATTATCTTAAGATATCTTGAATACTTGAGTCTATTCAAAAGCATATGAGAGAGAAACCACAAATTTTATAACCAACTAATCTAAATTGCTAATCATCCGAAAGAGTATAAACCACACCTGATTGTGCTTCCCAGACGCACTGATATGACAGTATTTGCATAGTCATGACTATATGCCCAGTAATTGAAAAATGCCCACACGAGTTCAGCAATGGTTTCCCTGTTCTGGGATCCAAAATTCTGAAGCTTGTCTATTTGATCAAAGAAAGCACATTCAATGTTCTCTACGGTGACAGAGTATGTTGCTCGCATTCCCTGATGCAGAATAAAGGTTGGGTGATCAAATACACATTGAATATTGAATGTCAGGCTTGCAGATATATTATGTGTCTCTGCTTCAAGCTACCTGTAAGCAGGGAAGAATAGCTGGTCTCTGTTGTTGTAAGAAGTGAATGCACATCAAAACATACCTGGTGAACAAAGTGGAGACACAGTCACTCATGGTAAAAGGCAGAAAAACAGTTCCTAAACACATCACCATAGACATCTGTACCATCATAGCACGGGACTATTGGTAGGTGAAGCATACAATCAAGATCACTTTCGAGAGACCTTTTCTAAACTAAACTGGGAATTGAAGCATAACTTAAAAGTTAACTTACGCATAGCTAGATAGGGTTCCATGGTATGTTTCATTGACTCCTCTAGACTTGGCCCAATGTTTCACAATAAAAGCCAGCTGTCGTAATCTTGCGTCTATATTTGCATAATCACGAAGAAGCTTTGTATTTACCACAGCCAAAACATTGTTGATGCATATATCACAGGAGATTCCAGTGACTGGATCCATAAGCTTTACTATGGGTACCCTAGCACGTGTCAAGGCCTGGAAACAAATAGGATTGCTTACCAACAAAATCAACATAATATACTAAAACATTCAAGAGCATTAAAACAATTAATTGTGTTGGCTAATGGAAAAAATTAATTTGATGGAAACAAAGAATAATGTGACATTATCAAACTTGTACACAAAGATGATAACTATACATCAATGACTTCAAGGACACCTAGGTTTGAGCATTCATAGTAATTCTATTAATCTAGCTCCTCTGTTTTCAGCTCTCGAAGATAAGTGGATTTCTCATCCACAGCTCCGTCCTGTTGCAATCAACTAATGGTCCTCTCAAAAAGAGTAGTAACTTCATTAAGGAGCTTTTATATGCATATATGCTTAGTAACAAACAACCCTAAAATCAGTCACCTACTCATATAAGTGTGATGAGAATACATTGGTATGAGGGGTTGCGAGACTAATGCAAAGTCCATTTATCCAAAGGCAAAATAAAAGTACATAAATAAATATCATCCTCCAAGCTCAAACCCAACTAAATCCCTTTGCTAGGCCAGTCCACAAATTTATTCTCCCAAGTACATATGGGAATAGGGAGCTGCATATGATGTATTTGTATTTGCAGAATATATAAAAATACTAACAAAGTTCATTTATGTCCAGTTGCAAGTAGCAACTGAAATAGCAAAAGGATCACTTCACATCGTAGGGTTACAACTCAGGCCACTGAAACATCTCTTTTAGAAGCACAACAGTCAATGGAATGACACACTCATAGTAAATAGCATTCATTAAGACTAGTCAATTCCAAAACGTAGAGTTTCATCTGTCACATAAATGCATGAGAAAAGAGAATTCTTATTCACCTGTACGTTCTCTAGGTTGTCTGACTGCAAAAGTTCTGCCAGCCGGAGTAAGATCTCAGATTTGTTGACGTCTTCTTCACCAATCACCAGGCACAGATCAATATCACTTCTAGAAACTCCAAAGGAGTTGCCACATGATCCATAAATATATAGGCGAGCATCAGGCCATTCTTTGCTAATTATATTCTCCAATAATGTTAATAATTGCTTCTGCTTGGCCTTTTCTTCCTCAGTTGGTATCAAGGATTCAAAAATTTCAAGAAAAGGATCATTTAGTCTCTCTATGTCATAGCGACACAGTGTTTGTCTTTTGTAGGATCTCATTCTTTGGCTAAGTTGGTGCTGTCCTCTGTTATCGGATCTCGAATCCTGGCAATGAAATTTACAAAAACAAAAACAAAACAAAAAACTCTCATCTCAGCTAACTTGGTAGAAAATAAAATTTCTAATACATATTAATGGTCACCACTGCGATGAAAATTAACCTTCTTTTTATTAGAATGGTATCAAATTCTATTTGGCTTTACAATACGAAAGCTAATGCATCGTTCCTTGAACAAAACTTAGTGAAATATTAAGCACACAATTCTTCAAAGTTCAAACTATAACATTTCAAACAAGTAGGCATAATCTTTTATTCTAATTTTGGAACAAAAAAAAATACCATCATAAATTCCCATTATAAACAAAACCTTGATTATATATATGGCAATAGAGAAAGGTCTAACCTTATGGTGTTTCTTCCCCTCATTCTTCTCATCCCTTTCATCCTCAAGCAAGTGTTGGCATGCATCTTCAACCTCATCACTATCTTTTCTCACCCTCTCTCCACCCTCAAAATTCATCACCGACTCCTCAATCTCCGAAGCAGAAACGGAATGGAGATTGGTGCCAGCAGGAGGACCAGGCCGAGCAGAAATCCCCATTCTACCAGCCTCATTTCGTCGAATTCGACCATCTTCACCTCCCAATCTCCTCACCCTCTCATTCTCGAAAGAACCCTCCCTATTCCTCCTCGCAAACTCACTCGAATTCGGCCTCTCCCTATCCACATTGTGCTCCACACCTCCCCCGAACCCCGGCGGCGGCATTGTCCTATGAACTTGCTTCCCCCTGCCGCTGCCGCCTCCCCCTCTCGGTTCTTGCTCCAGTGAATCGTAATTCGCACGGCGAAAGTCATTGGAAGCTGAAAAGTTGTTGGAACCGAAGTGGAGATTGCGGTCCAAGCCATTACTGAGCTTGGAAGCTTCAGAGGAAGTAGCTGGAGACTCCCGATTTCGGATAATGTCGCCGGCCGGTGTATAGCTGAGCTTGAGCTTCTGTTCTTCGAGGTGAGCGAGGTTCTGGATGGAACTGTTCGGCGGCGAAAGCCCAAGCTTCCTGAAATCGTCGGCGAGGTTCGCCGGGTTCTGGTTGAATTGGCCGGTGCCGAACTGGGGGAAGTGATTGGGCGTCGGAGGAGAGGAGTTAGGGTTTTGAGGAAACCCCAGGAAGTTGAAAGGAGGAGGAGGAGACTGCGTATTGGGCCAGTTGTGATGAGGAGGAGGATAATGATCTCGGCCGTTGGATGACGACGACGACGGAGAAGATCCCCACGGCGGCTGGAACGGGAGGGTGGGGCCGAGGGCGGCGACGGCGGGATCGAGCACCGGGGATTGCTGGGGTGGAGGTTGGGGCGGGGTGCGACCTCGGTAGTGGTGGTGTGGGGCCTTCTGGAGCAAGGAGAGGAGGAATTCGCCGCCGTTAGACGCCGGAAGAGGCGGCGGGTCACCTCCACCACTGGCCATTGCAGTTTGGGGATGTCAGCAGTTTTATGAGTTTTGGGTTTTGAAGAGGTGAAGTGAGGAAAGCACTGATTTGGTATATGATTGTCTTTACGACTTCACTCTCTATTGAGAATAATCTCTCTCGTATCCCCTTGGTTAAGCTTATCTGGATCAAGTTTTGATCTTTAATCAAGCACACAAAATATAATTAAATTAAAACAATTACTAAATACAGTTACACACCTAAAGTAATCACAACTTAAGTTTAATGAATCCATTTTAAAAAAAAAAACCATTTAATCCACTTCTAAGTTCTTTATTAGATAGGGCCAAATTAGAGAGAATATAAAGTTGAGCAAAGTGTCTGAACTTCAAATTACAATAAATCAGAGAGAAACTCCAACTCCATTATCTCAGTAAGGTAGTAGGCAAAGAGCGAATAAGCTATTCTTCGTGGTACCTCATGTCAGTTCCCAAAAGTATATCTGAATCCAACCCCCTAATTTCCTTTTTCCTCTATGTTTTGGTGTACTCGACCACGAGTGCTGCTATAGGCTTTTCATGGGGGGTAGCATACAGAGAGAATGAGGAGGAGGGGAGTCAGGATACCAAAGAGGAAGGAACCCCTTGCTGCGATACGTATGGCACATGGGGTGATCCAAACCTCAAGCATGTCATTTATCTTGTGTGTAACAAGTTACAAGTGTGATATCCTAACCAAGGAGTATTATCTTGTGGCCAGTGGGTCTAAGATTGAGGATACCAACAAGATCCATCTAATGGCCAGTTGCTCCAAATGTGAGGCAAAGTCCAAGGTGCAAATCATGCCCACTCGGGTCCGACGGCGACTGGAAGCAACTGTTGGATTTTAAAACGGGGGAGATGTGAGTCAATGATTAAGTCCCTCCAAGAATTTGGGAAATAATTAGGCATATCTAAGATCAATTCCAACAAATGTAAATTTTTGTGTCTATTTTCCATTTACTTCTAATCTTCCTTGATTTCTTCAATTTGTAATTAATTTATTTTATTTTCATTGGACATTAATTTTGATTAAGCTCTTTGATCAATTCCAAAAATTTCTCTTTGTAATCGACTAAATTTATGGTAGTTATAAATGGATTAATATTTTCACATCAACAAAATATGCATCTAATATATTATAGTAAATATTTTATGCAGTACAAATTTCTATCATTTCGGTCGTTGAGGAAAAAAATTCAAGTCCTCCCGAATTGTGAATTATGGACCCGCCACTGAAAACTAGGTTCATTGATGTTAATGACGATGACAACTATATTCTAAAGGTGGATGGTGAGCTTGGTTTCGTAAGGGGTTTCAAAGGGAGTGGGAGAATGCTTATTGGGATGATGATTTCTATGACCGTCATGGATTGAGGATTGTGGATAAGTATTGGTGTGCGTGGGAGGGGTGGCCACCAAAATATTGCACGTTTGGAAGCGATGATTGAGAAGAGGAAGTGCCCCCGGTTGGGAACGACAATGAGAATCCTAATTATGATTGCATTGTTTCAGATGTAGAGTCGGCAACATGATTGATGAGAGACTTTGGCTGTGATGTTTTATCAGATGCATGCGGATGCTTTCAGTTTCACAATTTATGAGAAATACAACTACTAGCTACCTTATATGAGTTATACCTCAATACTACTTCAAAGTGTTCATCCTTGAATATGTATGTTATGTGTTTATTGGGTAAAATCTCACCTAACATAATTTCACTCGTATTCATATAATGAATAAAGTTTTAATTATTTCGGATTCGACCCATTTAAGACATAATGTGTCTTTTAATTACAATATCTTATTTGTAGGGAAATGCTCTTTGATTCCATTTATGAAGAAACTAAAATATGGAGGAATGTGTATTTGTTTGTTTTTACGACTGCACCCAAAAATTTAAATGGGGTGCCTACGTACCCTGAGAGAGGGATTAAGCCATTCGTAGTTCAAGATTACCAATGCGTGAATGACACACTGAAGGGCTATGATTTTGGAATGAGATTTGTGTTTAGAACCAATTTGGTGTAAGTGAACCAGGGATTGGATTTTTGTGTTTGGGATGTGGGTTTAAAGCCCATGGATTTGATTTGGATTTAATTATAGTTTGGGACTGGATATGATTTTCTAGTTTTTGTGAGAATGTGAGTCAGTGATTCATTTGGGACTGGCTGAATTTGACTGGTGATCAGGGATTCTGTTTGGACATATGGGCGAATTTGACTGGTGGAGTCATGGATTATGTTTGGACATGTGGTTGCATCTAGCGGGTCGCTAGATTGCCTACGTACTTTTTGCAGGATCAAAACGACCGTAGTTTATTGGGATTATGTTTTGATTTGAGGGCGAATTTGACTGGTGGTCAGGGATTCTATATAGACATGTGGTCAAATTTGACTGGTGGAGTCAGAAATTCTGTTTGGACATGTGGTTGCATCTAGTGGATCGCTAGATTGCCGATGTACAATTTGCGGGATCAAACCGACCGTAGTTCATTGATGTGGACTTTTGATTTTGTACCGACTTTTGAGCTCGACGGATATATGTGAACTTGAATTCGTTAAGCGCATTTCATTTGGACACGCAATTTGGTAGAGCGTATGTCGGGCTTTGCAACGGATCTTGGCATTTAGTGGACCTTGTGTGCCCATAGTCTCGATCTCACGCCGAAGCTCACTGTTGGAAGTTAAATCCATTTTTCAAATTGCTATAACTCCAATGCTTCTAAAAGACTGAGAAAGAATATCGCATCCCATCTTATCAAATTGCTTAAAGGAGATGGAATTCGACTTGAAGATGAAGTCATCATATGGGGCTCTGTATAAACGGATAGAAATCTTCATTGATTCCCCACTTTCTTCTGATCATGCATACGTGACATACGTGACTGGGTTTCGGTGCTATCTGGGAATTTTTGGTGAGTACTGATTCCTCTGTGTATTTTAAGATCACCAACTCATATAATATGGAAATCTATCTTTTGTGTAAAGAATATATATGTCAAGCGTGTAATCAAATATCAATCTCTGACCCCTTGAGCACCTTGATTATAATTGTAGCACTTGAGCACCGATTCAACTTTCCACCGCTTGATTTCCTTATATGTTTTTAATTGAAACCTTGTTTCATGTACATAGCTCTCAAGTCCCCACCTCTTCACCATCACGGTTTCACATAAGATCTTTTCCAAACTTAAAGTACCCAGACCTTTCGTCTTTTCATCCTCAATCCCAACTATCACCTTAATTAGATAAATCCACTACATATCAATTCCTTTGTCAGCATCGCTTAGCACCATTTCACCCATTCAACACAATTTTGATTTGCCTTCTTTCAAATGTTGTTAATTGAACCAGTACATCCGTAGTGAAGGATGTCACTACACCAAAGATATATATTAGTGACAGCTATAAGTTGTCTCTACCAATATACTAGAGACGAATATTCACATAATTGTGTCTCTAATAGTATGAGTGACAAACTAAACATATGCCCCTAAATGTCGTGTCTCTAAAACCTATTAGAGACACTTTGATTATATAAGTTTTGCCTCTAATACTTATTCCATGCCACAAAGACAATAACTCCTTGTGACAATCAAAAGTGTCTGTATTACTTGTAGAGACAAAAGAAGAATTTTGATTGATTGTCTCTACAATTAATATGAATTATACAAATTAATATACCAATTTCTTTATATATAATATATATGAATATATTAATTTATGTGTGTATATAAATATTAATTTTTTATATATGTAAATATATAATATTGACTTTCTCAAGGTAACATATTTCAATAATAATGTATTTTCTGGAAATATTAAACTTGTTACTAGTACACATCTAACAATTCATAATTGAAACACAAATTCACATAGTACTTGTTTCATAACAAAGGTCACAAATTCATTAGCCAGATGCCTATCAAGCTACTGCTCAGATCCATGAGAGCTTTGATCTGATGAAGCTCTAAGCTGGTTCAACAAGTCATTTTCTTGAACACTTGTATCTCCCATAAGCAATCCGGTTAGACCAGTACCAGTAAGATGTTGCGGCTGAAAATGCATTTGAGGGTAAGACTTCAATTGAGGCCAATACATTTGAGGGGATAAGAAGACATTTGGAAGAGTGGTGGCTGCAAAGGCTGAGATGATTGTTGTGAAGGTAGAGTAGTGGACTGCTGAGATTGTATCATCCCCCTTAGCATTTCAAATTCTCTTTGGCTTTTCTCTTGTTGTTCTTGGTACTTGCACTGTAACTCTATCAATTGTGCTTGCAACCGGGCATAATGTCTTCCGTGTGATCTGTGTGAGGATGAGTTACTATCATTTTGAAGATAAGGTACAATATCGGGTATCACACCTAGTCCATAACCGCGCACACGGTGGCGCTTCTCAGGTCCCATAGCCTCAACATATGTTTTTTCTCGTATCTTTGTAGTTTAAGGACCTTCTTTTGCAATTAGTGCTGCCAATTTCTCTTGCATGTTAACCTATGGATAAAATATATATTGTATTTGGTATGAGCTTGTTAAATTTGATAGTATTCAGTAGATTGTGAAATAAATAGAAATGCTCACATGTGTCCGCTGAGAACCTTCATCAATCCAAGATCTTTGCTCATCTTTCCGTGTATGTTTTTCATTAAAAAAAATTGAATTGGATCAGGCTCATGACCATACTTCTTGATCTAAGCACACAAAATACCATACCAAATATTATCTTATTAGTTAAGTCTAATGCCATCATTTAACAGTAAAGCTGCCATAAACTAATGTAATTGGGCCACCCAATTTTTTTCCTTTTTTTCCTTTTTTTTCCTAAGTTTCTTATGTTACTCCTTGAGAGGTATCACATAGAAATATGTTTGGGCAACAATTGATACCTTGCATGTATGTATGAATATGAAAAACGTTTACAAGCAGAGAAAAATGAAGCCAACATTCATATTAAGAAATATGGGTATATGGAAAATATTTCAGAATTGACATGCACTAAACTAAAGGTATCTATCCAAAATTCATATTAACAAATATGTATACATACTATCATTATTTACACATGTGCATTGAAATAAGATAATATCTACTAGCTATATGATCACTACTAAGTCACCAGTCAATTAAACTTGAAATGCTTCTTCAAAAACTATCAAGTATGAAATTGAAGAAGCACCAAAAGAAGAAAGATGCAATTGGCAAGAACCATTGGCAGCTAGATATGGGTTCATAGAGCATGTATCAGAATATACTTGCACCGAACCTAAGTGTTAGCACTTCCAACATTCAAGTTAGCAAATCTTTGCTATAATTTGTTTAGATCGATGCTCACATTTTGTAGTGTAAAATCAGAATAATGCATTGAAGCAAAGTCAAATAAAATGAAAGCTATATCATCATAAGTTATCCAAAATTTAAGTGAATTTGATCAGTTTCTTAACAGCTAATACTTTGCAGGAGACGAAAAATATGAACTTGAAGAAGAACCAAAAGTTGAGAATAACAAATCGCCACGTGTAAAGGATTTAGAAGTTGCAAATCAATATGATATCAACCATCTATTTAATTGAACAAAGAGACAATTAAAGTCAAAAAATATAAACCTAAATCTGAACAGAGAGCAGCTAATAGCAAAGAGCAATTGTATTACACACTTACATATTCTGCTCGACTACGTGCATAACTCTTGGTGCCAGAGGTGTGATTGTATTTTTGCTCTCTCCTATGAGTAGAGTTCTTCACAGCAATTTCCTTTATTTAAAAAAATAACATCAACAATTAATTTGAACGGAAAAAAATAATACATAGAGATGCACATACTTTAGTCTTTTCTTTATTCCAATGTTTTGTTGGAAAAAATGGTTAATAAACCATTTAAAACCAAATTTTAATTAATTAATTAAAGTAAGTTAAACTTATAATTAATCAAAGATGAACATAGATTTGAGTTCTCCATAATGAGGGCTACAAGATCATATGTTTGTTTGTGTAATTTGGTTTGTGAGTAAATAAGAAATTGTCACTCAAAAATGGCTACTTAGAATGAGGGAAAGGTGTTTGTCCCATATTGAAAAAAAAGAAGTGTTGAAAAGACTTTATATAGAATCCATTGTGTATGGATTGTAAAGTGTGTAAGCCCCCTTATACCCTCTCGCGCACGCGTAAGGGGGGTGCAAATCTCAGGTCACAAGGGAAACTTGTGTATGCCCGTGCGACATGCGGACACGAATGCAACACCGAATTGAGGGTCGGAACGCATATTCTTTTTGCATTTCTGAAAATTCGGTTTTAACATTTCAAATTCTCTTGACTGTTCAAATTCTTTTGTAACAACTGTGTGTTACGGAGAATTATAACAGAATTGAAATCAGTGCTTGTAACATATGTAACTCATATATGTTATGATCTTTTGATTTCTATAACAACCATCATATTCGAAACACCATCCTTTCTTTGTACATCATCCATTCGAAACACATCTGCTCTCTCACTCTCATTAGTTATTCTCTGGTGATAGAAAGAGGTACCTTTCGAGTTCGTTAAGGGTTCTAGTTAGTAATACAACTTTCTAGAATTGTTTAGTCGTTATATCCTGGGAGACAAGCGCCGAACATCCTTGCACCGGTAGAGGAGGCGTAAATGTCTTAAGGACAGTGTGGTTTCACAAACGTCTCGACTAGTTCTTCCATCACCAGTCGTTCGGTATTTTGGTTGAATTTCTTTTCTTGTCATTCGTCTTAGAGTTGCATGTTTTAACATCTGATTTATAATTATTTATAATTCAGGTTATTAAATTATATACGCAATATATCACTATTTTTTCTAATATGTTTGACCATTTGACGCCATTGAGCAAGATCTACATCTTCATCCCCACACACCCAACGTCTCGGAGTACCAATTTTTTTCTTGTAATACTTTGATTTGAGTCTGTTCTTGTAGCTCCTCAAGTACTTGTCAACCATTTCCATTATGTTATGCTTTATGAGAGGCATACGATGAGCATCTTCTGGTTTCCATACAATAGTTTTCTACACCCAAAGTATGATAGTGAATTATTTCCAAATACTGTAATGAAATCAAATAGGACCATAACAAGTTAAAAGTTTCATACATGTATGAGGTCCCATAAGTTATCTTTCTTAGCACTTGACAAAGCTTTATGCCAATTTTTTTCAACCAGTGGAACCACATTCTTATCTTTAGCTAATCCACCTACATATCGAGCAAGTCTGCCATCATTTGAACCCACACTAACACCCATTGAATTGAACTCAAGGGTTTCTTTTTTACTGTCTTCCGCTCAGGTGCATGTTCCTTTTCCACGTACTTTATTAGTGGTATCTACAAGACACATTAGTAAAGTTGATTTAAATAAAAATTATTGTACAATAGTAAATTTACTAAAACCAATATATACATTTTTATATATAACACCATATTCAGATCAACAACGAACCTGTACCATTACTATAGCTAATTAGTCGACCTTATATGTCAGCTTCTGAAGAACTACCTCATAAAGTCATATGCAGATTATAATAAATAAAAAATGGTAATACAATGTGCTTAATATATTTGAGTTATTGACTACAAAAAAAACAAAATAACAGCAACAAGTCAACAACAAGAAAGAAAAAGAGAATAACCCGAAGAAAACAAACATATTAATAGATAAAGTACTATTTTAAAAAGTTCATACTATTAGATAAAGTACTCTTTATTTTCTAATGGTAAAATGACTAGAAAATAATTAAAGAAAACTAAAATAAAGAAAAGAAAGAACTAAAAATGAAGAAGTTCAATCTAGAAACATGGTTTAGCTAGTATTCTATGTTAGCGTAAAGTTCATCCTCATCCTCTGTAGATAAATCCTCTTCACTACTTCCAAGCTGCATCATTTCTCTAGGATCAGGTAAAACTTCATCTACATGAGTCCCATCAACGTTCAATCTAATATCAAATTCTCGCTCTCTATAAATTGGTCATCAAGCTCCGGTATTGCATAATAATCAGTGGCATTAAGTGAGCTTTCTAGATCTACAGACATATCATTTTCAACATTTACATCATAGAAGTCTCTTGGTTGCGTAGTAACTGCAACATGCCAATTTGGGTCTACCGGATCCTGCACATAAAATGCTTGTATTGTTGATGAAGCAAAAACAAATGTGTGTTATGTGTTCGACACCGCATTAAAATTGACTAATGTAAACCCATACTGATCTTTCTTTTTTCCTTGTCCTCTAGAGCTATCAACCCATTCAAAATTAAATAACACAACTTTCCGACCCCTATCAACCCCGTACAACAATTGCGAGTAACTGTTGCATAATAACGTGATGATCATGACATTTCAGCCCAAATATCGTCATATCATGCACATTGACGCATCAAGAAAGATTGGGAAATACCCATCAGGAGCACATACATAATCAAACATTATGTAAAGTTTTTTCATCTTTACTTGTGGTGAATGGCCCGGGAGGTAAGAAAGTCTTATTTTCCTTATGTACGAGGCTGTTGTTTCTTTCTAATGTTCATTAGCTGAAGGTCTGCACGAACTTTTATTCCATCCTTTGTCTTCCCTTTGATGGCTAATAATGTGCCTAGGATGCTATCAGATATGTTCTTCTCTGTGTGCATTATATCTATCATGTGTGTGAGCAAGAGAAATTCCCAGTATGGTAACTTGAAAATATGCTCTTTTTCTTCCATTTAATATTGTCTCTTGATCTTATATAAACACTTCTTCTTCTCTGTCCAACCCCACATCTCATACGTTTTCCATATTTGAATGACAAATTAGACACTTATGTCAAACATTATGTCCCCGTCATTTGTCTTGGTGCAACACGATCCTCACGATGACCATTGAATGTTGCTTTTAATCTTCGAAATCTATGCTCAATAGGTAGAAATCTACGATGACCCAAATAGCAGATCTTACGACTCATTTTCAAGTACCGTGAATCTGTTTGGTGCATACAGTGAGGACATGTACACCCACTTGTACTCCATCCTGAGAGACTCCCATATGCAGGAAAATCATTTATGGTCCATAATAAGGCATCCTTCATTGTGAACCTTTAATTACTTGACACATCATAAGTGGTTATGCCATCTTCCCACAACTGCTTCAAATCATCAATTAAGGTTCTAAATACACATCAATATATTTTTCAGACGCTTCAGGTCCTGGAATTAGCAGTGACAAAAATAAATTGGACAGCTTCATACACATCCATGGAGGAAGATTATAAACTGAAATTACAACAGGCCAAGTGCTGTTAGAAGTACTCATATTTCCATATGGATTAAGTCCATCACTTACCAACCCTAAGCGTACATTACGGCTCTTAGACCCAAATTCAGGGTACAATAAATCTAAATGTCTCCAAGCTGGTGAATCTGATGGGTGCCTCATCAATCCATCCTTGGGATTTTCAATTGCATGCCATCTCATATGCACGACAGTGTGTTTAGACATCAACAATCTTTGTAGTCTCGGTTTTAGGGGAAAATAACGAAGAACCTTAGCTGAGACTTCCTTACCAGAACTTTCAGAGTCATTTTGAATATATCTAGAGGCACCACATTCTGTGCACACTTTCAGGTGTAATTTTGTTTTCCAAAATAACATGCAGTCATTGGGACAAGCATCAATCTTCTCATATGTGAGACCCAATTCATTTACGAGCTTCTTGGTTTGATAAAAGGAATCTGGCAAACACTCTCCTTCAGGCAACAATTCTTTTATAAACTCCAAAAGCTTGGAGAAGATGTTGTCACTCACTCCCCTAAACACTTTAGTTGGTACAATCTCACAACAACCCTTAACTTCTTAAACTTACATCCGGAGTACACCTCTTTATTTACATCTTCTAGTAGCTTATAGAATTTTTCAGCCTCAAGTGTTGGTCCCTCAAAAGTATGTGGTTCACTTGATGAGCCAACATTTTCTCCAATAGTTGGCTGCATAAAAGTCTCATTAGGGAACTCTTGCATGTCATTTATCTCTGCTCCTCCATCATTCTGTAATTCCATATGATCTCTATATTGCTCATAAGACTCTCCATGCTCCTTCCACCTTGTATTCATATTAAAATGGCCATATGCCTTTTACAACTAGATGCTGCTTCACAGTTCTTCTATCAAATTTATTCCGATTTTTACATATTGTACAAGGACAAACTATTTTATCTTCAAGCACACATTTGGGTGCATCATCTAAATTTTTTTTCAAACCAGCATAGTTTTCGAGACTGTGACGATCTAGACGAACCCAATTTTTGTTCATACTGCCAAGGACACCAATCAATTATGACCATATAGTACCACACTAGAAAACTATTGATAGACAAAGTTCTTTAATTATAAATCAAAAACAAATTCTAAAAACAAGCTCTTCTATTGAAAATTTTGTTTCAAACATATAATAAAAATGCAGGATAGAGCTACCAAATACAGAAGACACCAATGGTCACTATAAGGTTGCTAAAGATGCTAAATCTAAAAAAACTGAAATTATATATAACAAAAATGAGTATTACATATCTCTAACAGTAGCGCTTTAATACTTGAGATGTTTGCTGTCGTAATCCTCTCTGTCTCTGCAAAGAGCATACTTGTCAAGCTATGAAAAGATAAATGCTCAATGCCTATATAACAAACAATCATGCACTACTATTGTTACAGAAGAACCTTCCTTTTGTAGGCATCATAAGAGCATATAAAGTTAAACACAAGTAAAACAAATAATAAGGGAATGCACCAAGTCTAATGTACCCGATGTAGAGGCAATCAAGAAAGCTGCATAAGTAAATATATAACCGACAGAAAAGTAGGCTAATCTAACAAATCTCGACACACTTTACAATGCTAAGGCTTGCCTTAGCCAACCAAGTAAGTGCAATAATTCACACTTACTATATGTGTGCAAGAAATGTATTGGTTACAAATAATGAACTAAATTCATGAAAGCCTAGAAAGTAAAACATTAAATAAAGTATCAAGTATGAAATAATTCAAGATAAAAGATCCGCCCCATCTCTTAAGTAGACAAATTTTTCCAAGGAAAACAATAAAACTAGATCAACCAAGTCTGAGGCTAACCTTTTGATCAAAAATATAAGAGTCTGAAGCTAAAGTTAAGATAAGAACTTGAGTATCTAAAAGCATGTGTCTTGATTACAAATAATCATATAAAGCAGTATGAATTAAATCAATGATCATCTCTACCATCACGTATACAAACACCTAACATCATCTAAAATCATGTATCTTCCCTCTCAGGCATTTGTACAAACACCTAATAAGCATAAACAGTAAGTTTCCTATAGAACTTCAAAATCCCAAAGCACCTAAATCACATAAGATGCTTACAAAATCAAACATCTCCATATCCACTAAGAGAAGAATGGATTTCAAATCATGGGTCTGGATGCTTCGATCATCACCATTTCGGAGGAGACCGAGAAGACATTCCAATGCTCTGACTTGTACTTACGACCGTGACATACGCCAAGGCCATGGCTTCCACTCCGGAAAACGTGAAGGAGTACCTGAATTCCTTCACCCGTACTTATGACGGTGACGCCAAGGCTTGGTAGGTTCATGAGGAAGTTTTTTTTCCTAGTAAGTTTCCACTTTTTGCCTAGTAAGTTCTGAGAATGGTAGTGTGCTTATCTATTAATAAGTATATTTTCCTAGTACGATTGATCACTAAGGCATGAAACACCTTAATATTGAACAATTGGCAAAGGACAATGATAGTTTCTAGGGTGTGCCTAAAATTTCAGGTAATGCAATAATGCATCTTGCATATATATACCTTGACGTCTCGATATTGATATTTAATATTTCAATAACACATTCAAATACACTTCTCTAACATCCAAGATTCAAGCATAAGGGTAAAACATACATATTTGTATTCGTGTTCTTGATGAGTTCGTCTAAAACATCTCCTTTAGCTCCAACCTCATAATAACCATGGAAGAAGTTACCATTTGCAGGTAGGATTATTGTTTTTCAGAGAGACGTGGAGTAGAAGAGAGGAAAAAATGTAGGTGTTTTATTTCATTTTCTATTTTTATATACATTAAAAATATTTATCTATGTTGAAAAAAAAAGATGGAAACAAACTTATCCGTCTCTATTAGTAATATTTGAGTATACTGGCACTAAACAAACCTTTCAGCTTCAAAATTTTACCTCCAAAATTTTTAGTTTGGCACTTAATCTTGTAGAGGGGATTGCTTCTGTCTCTATTACTATTAGAGACACAATTTAATTCATCTCTATTATTATTAGAGACATACAATACAAAAGTGTCACTAATAAAAAAAGTAAAGACACTTTTATTAATTTTCCTCTAGACTTTGTCTCTAAAGCATGCATGTGGTGTAGTGCGTATTATTAGCATGTCTCTGATATGCAGGCTTTATCGAGACCTTGGCACTTGAAGTCAAAATTGAAGGTGAGACCCTGGTCGTTATACTCGACGGTATTTAGTCTGGTGGTAAATTATTCAGGCTTTTTGTGCGGTTTATTTTGAAAGTGGTGGAAAGGAAGGAATTAGGAAACGATTGAGGAATGAATGATAACAAGGAGGCCTCATATTCAATTCATGTGATGATTTTGCGAGCGTCGTGCGCAATTTTGTAACACTGGAATTCGGTTGTTCATGAACGCCCAACATATTCCAACGCTGCTAATTGCAGCAGCCCAATGCATTATGTGACTCTGGCCGTTCATGAATTACCAATTTTGTCAGAATGCGATATATATCATAGCGGAGGCTGGCCGTTCATGAAACGACCAATACTTTGCAACAGTTGAATATGTGGTGACTAAGGCCGTTCATGAATGACTGATATTGTCAACACGTTGAGTGAACCACACAAGAGAATACGAGTCGTTCATGAACTGCTCAACTTTTATGTGGGACAAGACTCGCATGGTGTGTTTTTATGCCAAAATAAGCATGGCACAAGTACATTCTTTTTACCTGAGCTTCACCTTTAGAGCTTGACTCATTGGCGGATATCACTCCTTTGTTTTGGCATAATTTTTGTATCCTCCCTTTGTGTCCCTCCGTTCCCTTGGAGCTAGGCTTTATATATTGATATGGTTGTAACAAAATGGCCGATAAGACTGTCATTAGTTCTTCCAATCTTGCATTTAAGTTTGAATGTGTGTGCCATTTGAATTTGTCAACCAACTAACTCTGACTTGAGATAAACATATCTTGTTGCCGTTTGAATTCCTTGCTTGATGCTTGAACCAACTCAATCAGAACCAAGTCAAACAAAATTCCTAATATTGTATTTTAACTAGTCATAAACCAATGAAACATATGCTACTTGGTTAATTATCCGATTGCATGATTCTTATTCCCTTTTTTTTTGTCTCAACAGTGCTTAATCTCTAATTCTATTTGGTGTGCTTAACAACATGTTAAGATGGATACTCCGTTTACATTTTAACGAATGCTAAGTTGATGTTTGTCAAAAAAAAACCATGAGAGAACATCTCGGAGAACACAATATAGGATTCTCTACTAATCTTAGCGTAAATGATCATTTGGTGATTTTAATACCAAGCTTCTTTGATTTTCAATCAATTTTCATTGTATTTTTCCTGAGAATGGTATGTTGATTTTGATGTTTGCGTACAAATATGTTAATAATGAAATTTAGATAGGTTGAGATATGAATTTTCTTCAATTTATCGATCATACATGACTCCGGACATAATCGCGATAATTTAAAAGTGTCTGAACTCAAAATTACAATAAATCATAAAAGAACATCTTGGAGAAGATGATATTAGGATTCTCTAATAATCCGATATATTTCTATCAGGTAGAGTTTAAAAAAATTAGAGACGAATTATTGGAACCATATATCACCGGACTGTACTAGAGAGAATGCATATCGAGGTTCATCTACAACTAAGTGTTGCTCGATCCCATTACACAATAACATGCAATGATGCACAATCGCTTGCGAAATAGGTTAACACAAGCATAACTCTGAAATCTTTGCTTATTGAAAAACTTTATCTTCGTTTATAGTATGTTACGCAAGTGAATATTTATTGGTTAACTGATCATCGACTTTAGTGTATATTGATACATAGTGCCTATAGGTTAGAAAATATATGAGTGGGAATAATCTTCCATATTGTGTCATTTCAAGTACATGTACACTAAGAGACTCTCTCATGATAAATATTAACAAAAGAACAAATCAACAAGAAAATTAATTTTGAGGAAAAAACTTTGGATGAAGTATGAAAAAATTTATGGAATAAAGAGATCAAATATGATTGAGAGTAGTGAATTTAAAATAATTTGAAATAAAGAGTTCTTAGGGTCAATAATCATCTGGTGATTTTGATACTAAGCTTATTTGGAATTCCATCCATTTTAATTGTATTTTTCTTGAGAATGGTTTGGTGATTTTGATGTTTATATATAAATATGTTATGAAATTTGGATGGGTGAGAATGAATTTTCTTCAATTTATGAAATTTGATAGGTAACTCCTCGGAATAATCCTCAAATATGCTCCAAGGAGCCAAAAATTGACAAATAAAAGTCAATTTACATTCTTCATGGTACTGGGTGAAATCCTTAACAAAATAGGAAGCTTTAGATACAACATCATATTCATATGCCAAAATTTCCTTTATAACCTCTTGAATAAAATACTCAATATCTCCTTCAATTTTTCACTTAGAGGTAGAAATGAAGGATTTAGAACGGAGAGAGTCGAGTATTAACGAAGAAACTTATCTGGTTATCACAAATTATCACGCATAAGTCTTTTCCAACTACAACAATGACATTTTCACCTTTGAAATTACATGGTTCACAAAATCGGTATTTTTCACACTTCTTGCAAGAGTTTCAACTCTTAACTGGTCCCTTAATATTCCACCGGCCATCAACCTTAAAACCTCAACCACATTTTCAACAATTTTACTAACCAGATGCGGACTCCGACCCAGCAACCTCCTAGCACCAACAACTTGTTAGAACAATCACGTATGGACACCAAGCACATAAGCACGTTCTTCAAGCTAATTAAGTCACCCACCAGCATCATCTATTGAGAAGATCGCGAATAATTTTTCTCAACCTCTTATATCCAACAAGATTGGTGCCTCTAAGAAAATCATACATAGATTTCAAGCTCACCACTCCTAAATAATCCTTAGCAACTATGTACTCTTCAGCTCTATATCTCCCTTTAACAAACTTGTTGTAACCTTTCTTATTGAACCAAGTGTTGCCACCATCAGCCAATACATGCAACATCCTCTAATCCAAGTACCTTGATTATATCCTCATAATAGATATGTCCTTAAAGCTTAAATATTATATACCTGACTTGGAGATAGTGAAACAGTGTCCCACACATTAAAGATTCGAAAAAGATTCACCATCAGTCTCAAAACTCTTGTGGTGATGTCAAATTAATACGCATACTTAAAAAACTACCAATGTAGTATCCAAACTCAGAATTCCCTATCAACGTGATGTCTGAGACCATTTTCTGTCACGTCGTCATTAATTTCAACATCAGTCCCTTAAAATATATATATATATATATATATATCATCAGTTCCCCACTCATGGTCTTTTGGGATGAGGAATCACACAACCATCCATAATTTTTGTTTACTATCACCCTCTCCACTCTATGTTAGTTTCATAACTCTGACTATTATGTCGTTACAGCTAGTATATATCGATATTCTTTAGAGGTTTATGTTGTGTTTTCATATTGATTTAGTTATGTTGTATGTTGTATTGCTTCTGCAACAAAGAAGCATATTTTCCTAAATAGGTTGCTCATTAATCCACGAGATTTTAAAAAAAATTGATTTTTTACTGTAACACATTATAGTTGTTCCCTTTGTTCATATGCAAGTTTTTTCTCTAAAACTTAAGAAACTTCAGTCTAGGGCCAATCCGCCAACATGAAATAGAAGGTTCAATTATTCTTGTACTTAAATTCGCTAGAGAGACTAGAATGACCCTTGTAAATTGGATTGTAGGTCGTGTAGCGTTTGTTTCCAAGCAAGCAGGAGCTCTCCAATCATGGATATCTAAGCTCATTTTTATATTCAAGTTTTCACAAACTCACTTCAAATCGCAGCTAAAATAGACATCAAAACCATAGAACTTCTAGCTAGATCACACATGGTTATATACATTTGAAATAAAAATAATTAATGATGATTAGTATTGTATGAAAGCCTAATATGTTTTTATTAGCATTGAGAAACAAATAAAACACTATATCATGTAATCAACCTTGAAACTTTTCACGATTAATCAACTTCCAAAGGTAACAAACTACTAAAGATAAAAGTCGAAAAACCATCCAAATTAGTGACTGAGGTAGAAAAATATATGAACGGGGAAAAATATCTTCCATTTTGTGGTATCTTTAGTACACCTAAACTAAATGAGTCTCTCATGACACAAAAGAACAAAATAATAAAGAAAATTAATCTTGAGGAAAGAGCTTTGGTGGAGTATATATATAGAAAAACTCTTGAATATAAAGAAAATGATGGTAGAGTATAAGAAAATCTATGAAACTTTCTTGTTTTGAATGAAGGATGTCACTTTATGTATTGATAGTGTAAATATCATAATACAAGTTGAACATAGAACGCTCTCGCATGTCCATAAAAATGAATTATAAAAAATTATGTAAATATTCAAGGTTTACTCTAAAACATAAGATATTTCTAAGTCGAAAACCAGAGTATGAAATCTAGAAGAACTAGACCCATAACCAAGACAAGTAGATAAACCTAACTTATTAAATGAAAACCTCAAAAATCATCCATGTGCAGGGAGCCTCCTCGGAAGGAAAAGCTTAAGCAAACTCGATCACTGCCAGTAACTCACAAATAGCACCATCATTATTCCCTTTAGTAACAACTTTCCCTCCCATCCTCAAGCTTGAAAGCTCTATTCACACCAAAATTAGCCCCTTTAGGACCAGGATATTACACCCCAAACTTAGTACCTTGTATTTTTCTTTGAACCACGAAGTCTCCCAACTTTACGCTTTTTTTCCTTCTTAGAAATGCTTCAAATTACCTTCAAACTACCATTTTCTATAGGAAAGGAAAAGCTCGCCTTTCGACATGCCAATAATAGAAAAAGAGATTCCAGCACCGCCGCGGATGACGAGGCGCCACCACTATGGATACCTTTGGCATTAGGTATCAACTACTTCCTTGGGCCAAATTCATTTATGTTAAGAGTAAATTTCAATCCACTTAGTATAACATTTCCTACATTTTGTAATGTTACTTAACATATTCGACTCATATTTGTGTTAATAGTTAAAAGTACGCAAGGAAAAAAGTGTTAAAATCGTATACGTGGAGCATTCTCCGATAGGACAAGGATGAGCCGAAGTCATGTATAAGAGTGAAAATACCTATGGAGGCACACCATGGACCATGAAATGATGATTGAAACCCTAGAAGTCCATTAAAATAATCTGTCACCGCACAATAGTCAACCTCAACAGAAAATTGTGAACAACTAATAATAAACCGAAAAATTTGCTATGTATTGATGAAAAACTCTTTGAGTCTGATATCTAAATCTAGGGGTGGGAATAAAAAACGGAAATCCCGATCCCGTCTCGATCCCGTTCCACTTCATAATAGTGGGATGGGATGTGGGACGAATAATTTCTATCTCGCTTCGTCCCGTCCCGTCCCACCTTTAATGAAAACTTAAAAATTCTTATATATTTGTATCAAAATGAAACTAATTTATGTTCTTAATAACTCTAAAATTATATCAACTCAAATAATAATGGTAAATTATAATATTTTGAACATAATATGTTTTTTTTGTTTGTTAAAATTTCATTATTGAATGTTATTTTATTATGAAAAAAATAAAAATATAGGTTTTTATTTAACTTCATAAGAAGGTGAGATTTGTCCCGTCCCGTCCTGATCCCGTCCCGTCCCAACCGGGATTAATCCCGAGTGTGATACATTCTTAAAAACCCTCGTCCCGTCCCGATCCCGTCCCGATTCAAAAGAGTGGGACGGGACGTGGGATGACCCCCGTCCCGTCCCATCCCGTCCCGTGCCCACCCCTATCTAAATCAATTGGAATCACAACAAAATATATTCCATACAGAAAGGTATGAATGATTTAGTGGCCAGGTAGAGGTCATTTGATGCGACTTTCCTAATTGTGGACCAAAATTTTCTTTTCAAAGCCCAAATCATATCAAACAACTTATGGATGAACTTTGAGAGTTTCCCTAGCCCTAATGACAACAACCTTCTAAAAGGTTGGAACAACGTACTTATTTATGTATTAGTCATTAGATCTTAAGAGAACAATTCAGAATCGGGATGACTCGCATAATTCAAGAGATTGCTTAGCCTTCGAGAACAAGAAGAAGAATATATAGATGCCAAGGAAGCTGATTTTGAGGGAAGTCGAAGGGCTACACGAGCTCTATATAAAGGAGGAAAGAGGATACACAACAACTATATAACAAAAAATAGCAAAATATCTCTATAAACCTCCTCCCTTTTAGTCTCTCATACTCTCGAGTCCCTTTTTACAAAGTTTCAAGAGCTATTATCGAGACACCAAGACCATGTCCATGCAAATAATTGTTTCTCACCTTTGAATAGAGGTGGCAAATGGGCTCAAAAGCCCGAGCCCGGCCCTGACCCGGCACGTTAAAAATCGGCCCGGCACGGTCTGAGCCAGTTAGTAACCCGACCCGGCCTGAGCCCGTTATTGTAATGGGCCAGGCTGGGCTGAGATATTTTGGCCCATGGGCCTGGCACAGCCCAAACTCGTTTTTAGCCCGGCACGACCCGTGCACGATAAATTCATGGGTCGGCCCGTTAAACACAAAATTTTATATTATTTATATCAATATTTAAACAATTATCATTATTAAACTTGAATATTATACTTTTTAAATTAGAATATATCGATTATTTCATTATTTTTACTACAATATTTCACAAATATTATCAAAATAGTGAATAAAACGTCATTATTTTGAGATACGTAACGTTTTAAATAAGATTATAAAATGTGTTGCAGTATTTTATTTATTTTACTACTCTAAATAGTTATATAAAACAAATATTCAAAGTACATATATTTTTTATTTTAATTATGTCATATAATGCTAATGGGTCGGGCGCTTCTTGGCCCGGCACGGGCCCGAGCTCAGCCCGACCTGGACTTAGGCCGTGGGCCGGGCTGGACTTCATATTTAAGC
Source organism: Argentina anserina (assembly GCF_933775445.1). Taxonomy (NCBI): domain Eukaryota; kingdom Viridiplantae; phylum Streptophyta; class Magnoliopsida; order Rosales; family Rosaceae; genus Argentina; species Argentina anserina. The sequence goes on along the minus strand of NC_065878.1, from coordinate 12,963,935 downwards.
AAATTGCTCGGCCCGAGCCCGACACGATAAATAAATGGGCCAGCCCGAGCACAGCACGAGCACAATTTTAGCCCGTTTAAAATAGACCGAGCCAGCCCGGCCCGTTTGCCACCGCTACCTTTGAATATCTTCTTGATTTCTTGAAGCATCTAAAAAGTGTTACAAAGACTATTATCTTCTTCTTTTTCGGTTTCTAGTTTCTTGTTACTTTATGAATAATCTCTCTTATGTTATTGGATTTTATTTTGAGAAAAAAAAAAGTTTCTTATGTTTGATTATACAGATTGTATTAATGTTTAGGTTCGGAGTATGTGCTTATTTGTAAAACTTGGTTCGAATAACCACGATTTAAAAAAAAAATATGTGGCCGTGTGAGATATCGCTTATTTAAAGGTCAGTTATCTATTGTTGAGTTTTCCATTGAAAACAACTCCAAACGTAACCAATTTTACACCTAAATGGCTAAACCTGCGGCATCGGAGTAGAAAAAATCTAACCCCCTTTGAAATATTCAACTTCTCACTGGCCTGAATGCCTGATGAGCCTTGTTGAGCTGACTCAAATATCATGGTGCTAAATTCCTCGTATATAAAACACCAGTAACCTAAAACTCACTTTCTGCCTAATCCAATTCCAGTCTCCGATCAAAATATTGCAGTGAAACAACCCTAATCTCACTACGTACACCACTAATGTGCATGCATACAAACTATGCACGACTATAACATAACAGTGCCTAATCCCCAACGTACGAGTTAAAAATGTCAAAATTTGATCCCTACGCCCACCTCAAGATTGTCCACAACCCAGTCGACGACACTTTGACCCGCCTCGTCAACCTCCCAACCACCGATGCCAACCCTAACCCCTCTCCCGGCGACTCTGTCGCCTCCAAAGACCTAACCCTCAACGCTGAAACCAAGACGTGGCTCCGAATATTCCGACCCTCTAAACTCCCCTCCAACGACAACACCGTCGCCCGCCTCCCCATCATCATCTACTTCCACCATGGCGGCTGGCTCCTCCTCAGCGCTGCCGACTCCTCCATCCACTCCAACTGCTCCCTCATCACCAGCCAATTTCCCGCCATTCTCGTCTCGGTCAATTACCGTCTCGCCCCCGAGGCCCGGCTTCCAGCCCAGTACGAGGACGCATTAGACGCCATTAACTGGGTCAAGAAGCAGGGCGTCGACCCCGGCGGCGAGCAGTGGATACGAGACTACGGCGACCTGTCTAGGTGCTACTTGTACGGCTGTGGCTGCGGGGGAAATATCGTCTTTTACTCAGGGCTCAAAGCCTACGAAACCATGGATTTGGAACCCATGCAGATATCTGGGATCATAATGAACCAACCCATGTTCGGCGGGATTCAGAGGACCAAGTCGGAGCTGAAGTATGCTACGGACCAGCTCTTGCCTTTGCCTGTGCTCGACCTCATGTGGGACCTAGCGTTGCCGAAAGCGACGGATCGGAACCACAGGTATTGTAGCCCCGCGCTCGACGGCGGCCGGCATAAGGAGGTGATTCAACGGCTGGCGCGGTGTTTGGTGATCGGGTTCGGAGGGGATCCAATGGTGGACAGGCAACGGGAGTTTGTGACGATGTTGGTGTCTCATGGGGTACGTGTAGATGCGCAGTTTGATGATCTAGGGTTCCATAATATTGATTTTGTAGACCAGAGAAGGGCTGCTGCTGTCTTGGACATTGTTAAGGAGTTCATTTATTGATTTTAATTTCATTCGTGAATAAATCGTTGTGAATTATGAATAACATTCTTATCTTCAAAATGTATAACACACGAGTAACGTACTTTTAGTCATTTAGATGTTAGTAATGTTGTGAGATTTCGCACGTTTGAGCTGAGAGCCTGAGATAAATCCATTGGTCTAATAGGGATCGATATGATGATTTCATTGTCAATAAAACTGTAAATTTTGAATGACATTCTTATCTTCGAAAAGTATTATACATGAGTTGATGCAATTCAGTCGTCATTAGGATATTAGTGATGCACGCATGTTGTGAAACAGTTTGAGACTTGATCGAGTTGAGATAGATACATTGGTCTAATACGGAATTATACGATGGAAGTGCGCACTTCGTCAGTCTCTTAGCCTAGCAACACTAGACTTGTATTGTTCTTCCCTTAATGGTTGATGCTATTAATTCCTGTTTGAGACTACTAGGAAATGATTCAACAGACTGGGTATTTGTTTGTCATTGATACCATTTTTCTTGGGCTCATACGGTGATGATAGACTAATTTGTTTCCACATTCAGCACAATTAATAGGATGAGATTCTGAGTAATTGTTGGGTAGGGGTGGGCATAAAAAGCTAAACTCTTGATCACGTCCCGATTCTGTCCCGAAATTTATAGGGATGAGATGAGACGGAGGTCTAAAAACGTATGTCCCATCCCGATCCCGTCATGTTTCATAATAGTGGGATGAGACGTGGAACGAATAATTTCTATTCCGCTTCGTCCCGTCCCGCATAATAATTTTTCTTTAAATTGGATGGTATGTGCATTAGATTTCTTGTAGAGAGGTATGTTGTCATATTAAAGTTAATATGAAATTCATTGTCCTCATAGATTATGATACTCGAATAATTGTAGTTACTAAATTAGCAACCAAGTCATGTGCAATTTGTTACATTACTTGTTCATTTTTATGCTTAAATGGATTGATGTATTATAAGGTATCGAGTTCATCCTGCCAAATTCATATCTGGGTTTAGTTTTGGCTAGCAGTCACTTGCAGCATCTATAACCATACTCATTCTGCTAATACACTTATGTAGAGATCTAGTTGAGAAACTTACTCTTGGACTCTTTGTCCTTTTTGCAGATCATGAGGACACTGCTTCAAGTAAGAACAATTATCCACCTCCAATTCCAAGAGGGAAAGGAAATGGGAAGTCTGTACCGGCTGCAAATGTAATCAATGTTTAATTTTGTACCTCTGTTTTTTATGTTTGTGATTGACTATTTAAGTTTGTAATGGATTTACGATGGACTGTTTGGACTATTTAAATGACTCAATGTTGTTAATTCATAGTTGAATTACTTGAAATGTTGAGTGATAATTGTATGTGAGAATTGAGAAATTAGGTACTTTAAAGTCATAGGACAGTGGGATTAGGCCCATCCCGTCCCGATCCTAATCGGGATTAATCCGATCCTGAGTGTGATGCATTCTCAAAAACCCTCGTCCATTTCCAATCTCGTTCCGTTTCAAAAGAGTGGAATGAGTCTTGTCTCGTCCCATCCATTCCTGTGCTCGGCCTTAGTTGGGGGAAAAGAAGAACATAAAGGTTCTATGACAGAAATTAGAATACGCCTGCTAGTTCTTGCTTTATTACGTACTTATCCCCACTTTGTTGTAGCTTCAGTAATTCAGTACTTGTGCTAATCTGAAATTGCTATGCTTTTAACTCAGTATAAAATACCGATCCATATTGATTAATTTACTCAATATGGTCCTCTGGACTCCAATTCCTTGCCGGGACATGCACTATTATCCGATTTACTAATTTGCTTGGTGCTTCAGTACTCTCAAGTCTTAACTCTTAACTGACGCTGGGACATTTTTTTTTCATGATATAATAATTCTAAGAGATATTGACTTAAATTTGAATCAGAGAGCACTACATGTTCAATATATTAACCAAGTTATAGTCTTTTTCCGACTTGCATGTCAATTTAATTAAGTTAATACATTCTTGTGTTTATTAGGCTGTCTTCATATAAGTTAATTACCCTCAATGCACATCAGGCTAGGACATGCATGGATAATAAGTGTTTAGGAGGACAAGCATCAAATTAGGATAACAGCTATACTACCTACATATTTATTTTACAGCAGGTTCATATCAGAACATTTTCTCTGGCAAGGAGTAAGGAGATGGCAAACCGCATTTTGGGGCACGGAGACAATATACAAGTGCCATTAACTCTCTATATAAACTGTCCGGGTAGTCTTACGGTCTTACCATTTCAATACACCTCCTCATCTTCATCAACTTATTTAAACTCTAGCCTACAATTAATGGAGTTCCCCAAACAGAGCAAATGTGTCTGTTTAGCCTTTGCCCTGATCTTGTTGGGGGCTTGGTCATCGATCGGAAGCCACTTCTCGCAGTCTGCAAGATGCATTAGCTTATTGGAGGTTTGAGCAATGGATAGTTCGCAATGGACGACGTGTGGTGTGTATAATGATATTAATGAGAAGGAGGATCGCTTCAAGATATTCAAGGAGAATGAAGCATATGTAGAATCTTCTAACAAAGATGGAAACAAGCTTTACAAATTGAGTACGAACCAATTTGCAGACCTTACGAATGAAGAGTTCACTGCCTTAAGAAATCGATTCATGGGGGATGAATGTTCCACAAAAACCACTAGCTACTTTCAAGTACGAAAATGCTGCTGTGCCGGCTACAATGGACTGGAGGAAGAAGGGAGCTGCTACTCCCGTCATGGACCAAGGGCAATGTGGTATTCTGTTTTTGGTTTCGTCAAAAGATCATTTCCTATTTTGCAAAAGGGTTTAAGTATACATGATTAGTGCTACTGTGTTGCTTATTCTAAATGCTACATATATACGTACAATAAAAATGAATACAAGAAGTTGTTGGGCATTCTCAGCAGTGGGAGCCATGGAAAGGATTACTCAACATATATACAACTGGTAATCTCTTTATCTGAGCAATAGTTGGTAGACTGTCATGTCAAAGGTGTAGACCAAGGCTGTTCCGGTGGCCTTATGGACGACTCCTTTCAGTTCGTTATTCAAAATCATGGTATTAATACCGAGGCTAATTATCCATACACGGCAACTGATGGTACATGCAATGCCAAGGCAGAAGCAGGCCATGCAGCCACAATAACCGGACACGAAGATGTGCCTGCAAACAGTGAAAGCGCTCTGCTTAAGGCCGTGGCAAATCAACCTATTTCTGTTGCCATTGATGCTAGCGGATATGACTTCCAGTTATACTCGAGTGGTGTTTTCACAGGAACATGTGGAACCAAACTAGACCACGGTGTCACTCTTGTTGGCTATGGAGTGGGTGCTGATGGGACTAGAATCTTGATCGAGTTACATAAGAATGGGCTGGTAAAGAACTCATGGGGTGCACAATGGGGTGAAGAAGGTTACATAAGAATGCAAAGATATGTTGCTGCACCTGAAGGTATCTGTGGCATTGCCATGGAAGCCTCTTACCCTACCGCGTAATGTACCATTGAATCATATGGGAATGAACTTGTGCGTGTCATACTATGAAAACAGATCAGTAGGAAATGTTGTAAGTTTCTTGAAATGCAGAAACGTACTATATATAGTCTGACCAATATATGAACTCAATTCACTATATTGAATAGAAATTATACATATTAATTTGCGATCTGTAGAACGATGATTCTAACTCTTAGAAAAGTATCAGAACAATGGCTTTGACTCTTAAGACTTCAACTCAAAAATGTCTCAGAACTCAGAAGTGACCTCATTCGACTCAAAAATGTCTCAGAAGTCGTACTTGTTGTTACACACAACCAGAAATATCCTCAATTTTAACATGGCCGAAACCTCCAGCCTTGCCTTGAGGTCTGATAAAGTCTAATTGCCCCCGTGCAGGATCGAACTACAGACCTTCAGTTTACAAGACTGACGCTCTACCACTGAGCTATAGGGGCACGCTGCTGCTAATTGTTGGACGAGTCTTTTAGTTGGGGAAAAAACTTGCGTACAAACTAGTATGTACGCGTGCGTCCAAACTCTCGTTTATTTGCACACTTTGCGAATATAAATACATGATTTTAACCGTTCAAAAGTTTAGTTTATTACTAAAGATCATTTCTTTAAAATATCAACATAAACAAAAATCGTCTTCATAGTCGATTGCATCAAACAAATGAACGGTTATGGTGAAAGTTAGTAGTCTCATGATCAACCGTCAATTTGTTTGATGCAATCGACTATGAAGACGATTTTTGTTTATGTTGATATTTTACAGAAATGATCTTTAGTAATAAACTAAACTTTTGAACGGTTAAAATCATGTATTTATATTCGCAAAGTGTGCAAATAAACGAGAATTTGGACGCACGCGTACATACTAGTTTGTACGCAAGTTTTTCCCTTTAGTTGGATAATACAAATACTATGAACAATGTCACATTACCCTCCTCTTATGATGAGACAGAATGTAACAGGTTAGTGATGTCACTATATGCGTATATAGTTATAGAAAATAAAATAAAAACACAACACAGCATACATGCAATTTTGACTGTTATGATATTCGAAGACTGAGTTCAGTCCGATTTGATGTAACCATCATCAACATTAATTATAACCACAATTAAAATTCTTGAATTGAGAGAGTACAAAATTATTCAATCGGCTCCAAGACTCCAACCCTTAGCCTCCATTAGCCATTTTAGTCACATAGAAGATTTTGCAACAACAACCTCATCGCCACCGTGTGCACAACAAGAGACGATAAATTCCTTAACAACTTCATATAAAGCCTCGGCCTTTTTCGGGTCAAATAGCTCCACACCATGAAACCCCACCTCCTCCAACCGGCCCGTCACGTGCACCCCGCGTGATTCCAATAACCCCGCAAATTCCTTCTGCCTGTCCAGCAGTGGATCCCCACCGTACCCATTCACCAAACACCTCGGCAGCCGTCCGATCCTCTCATCACCGCCGTTAACAAACGGATTGCAATACTCGTGGTCACGATCAGCCCCCTCCGGCAGACTCAGGGCCCACAGAGCGTCGTTAACAACTAACGGCAGCACCCGGTCGTTGGCCAGCCTTATCTCCGACTCCGTCCTCTGGATCCCACCGAAATACGCCTGATGCAATATCAGCCCTCGGATCTTGATCGGGGTGAGATCCATACCGGAAGCGCGTAGACCCGCGTGGTAGGCGATGTTAGCTCCCGCGCTACTTCCCATCAAGAAACACTTGGAGAAATCGACAGAGTTTTCAAGCCAAGAGTCGCCGTCGGCGGTGGAGGCTTGGTTTCTGACCCAGTTGAGGGCTGCAGCGGCGTCATCGTAGGCGGCGGGGAGGCGGTGCTCGGGGGTGAGGCGGAACTCGAGGGAGAGGACTAGTGCGGGGAGAGAGAGGGCGAGTTGGGAGCAGAAGTTGTGGAAAGGCTGAGAGGCGGCGCTGAAGAGGACGAAGCCGCCGCCGTGGAAGTAGATGATGAGAGGGAGGTTAGAGTTTGTGGGGAGGTTGTGGGGTTTGAAGAGGCGGAGGAAGGTTTGGGAGTTTGGGTCGAGAGGGATGTCCTTGGAGAGAACGAGTTGGGATGAGTTGAGGTGAGGATCGGCAGGGAGTGACTCGGTTGTGGGCGCGGTTGGGGGGCTGGTGAGGCGGGTGAATGAGCCATCTGGGTTGGGAACGAGTTTGAGAAGCTTGTAGGGGTCGGGTGAGGATGGTTGGTCTGCCATTGTTGGGTGTGAGAGTGAAGGGTTTGGGTGGAACTTAATAGAAATGATTAAAATGATGACGGTAGCTAGATTTGCAGTGAATGAGATGCATGCAGGTCGATGGCGGGAGATGTAATATAGTGGCGGTAATATTTGCTAGGTAAATAACGACTTATCTAGCATACCTTAGAGCATCCGCAGCGGCGAGCAATTTTGCCGGCGTGCTCGAGCAGGAGGAGGGACCAGCCGGAGGAGCTCGAGCAGGAGAAGGGGAGGCTCGCACCGGCGAGCAGGAGGAGGCGAGCTGCTCGCCCAGTCAACCCAGCCGCGGTGCTCGTCCGATCGCTCGAGCAAATTTTGCTCCGGCGTTTGCTCGATCGCCTGGCGGAGCCCACCGCCCGTGGGTGACGTCGTTGCACGCGCCAAAAAAAAAAAGCGAGCCAATGAATGGCTGCCACGTGTCAAGCAGATTGGCCAACGGTCCAATTGATCTGGGCCTTCCATTTTGAATCAGAAATTTCGATCCAACGGTCAGAATTAATTGGCAACGGCTACTATTTGATCATAACGGAAATAAACCCAAAAAATTGTAAAAAAATCCCCAAAATTTCAAAATTCTCCCAAAAAATTGCCTATAAATACTACTTCAATTTGTTATGAACTCACACCAATTTGTGCACAACAAATTTCACATCTTCCTCCATCTCCTCTCTCTTTTCGTATCTCCTCTCTCTTTTCGTTTAGCATTTTTTTCTAAAACAATGGGCACCCATTGGCTTCCTTCCGAAGATTTACAAATGTGCATTTCTTTTGTCCGTCATAGCATTGATGAATATGACGGTAACAAACAAAAGAGGGACAAATTGTGGGAGACAATTCATGGCGATTATATGCAAAATTGGGTGCTAGCACCGGGTGAGAAACCTCCGAAGGAGCCAAGGACCCGAATCACGCTCGCTTCTCACTACAACAAGTTCAAGCTACTCTTGCAAAAATGGGGCGAATGTTTGGCGGCATCACGACAACGTATAGCTAGCGGCACTTCGCTAATGGACGAAGTAAGTACATTGTGTTATCATATATTATAATTTTTATTTGATTATATGAATTAAATTATGTAATTTATATCTAATTTGTTTAAATATATAGCATTGTTTACATATTTAATTATTTTAATATATCTAATTTTATTTACATTATTTTATTTTATTTAATTTGTTTAAATATGTAGCATTGTTTACATTATTTGTTTTAATATATCTAATTGGTTACATTATTTGTTTTATCTAATTTATTTAAATTATGTAATTAAATAAATACCTAATATAAGTTTTTTACATCAGGAACGACAAGCTCAATCATGTTACTATAATGCCAAGAAGAAAAAGTTTACACACTTTGAATGTTGGGAAGTGGTTAAAGATCATCCATCTTTCGTTGCGGTGCTACCTACTACTCCATCTCCATATGCAAGTAGTTACCACGGTACTCCTTCCGCAACTGAATCATCTCCAACCATCAATTTGGATGACGACCAATTGAATGAGACACCTCAAAGCAACACGGCAACTCCATCGAGTCCACCTAGACCAATGGGAACCAAGGCGGCAAAGGAAGCTAGGCGCCAAAAGAAACATGGTAAGACTCCTATTGAGCAACGGGTGGAGGTTTTGCATACCATTGCAAGTGACCAAGCATCATGGCATACCAAGAGGCTAGCCCATAATGAAAGTGAGCTTAATTATTATGCGGAGTACATAGACATTCAAAAGCGAAAAGAAGCAAGGGCGGAAGAAGAGTTACGATTGAAGAAACAAGAGAATGACACAAGGATCATGACAATGGATTTGGAGGCTATGACCCCAATCTCGAAAAGGTATTTTACCAAGAGGAAACTAGCAATCCTTAATGAAGGAGAAGCTAGTCAAGATCAACCTACCGATGAAACATATTCGGATTGTTATCACCCAAATCGCGTGCTTTTTCCATAGTAGTTATAGTATTGTACTAAGAATAAATCTGGGCTTGGCTCGTCATTTTATGTAATTTAAATTTTTCGAGAAATAAAATGCAATTTATTTATTAAGTTGAAATTGAAATACACATTAAATTAAAACACATACTGAAATTAAACACAAGCTTAATAATTAAACACAAACATCATGAAAACACACAATAAAACATATTTAAAGTATTTCACCGGTTTCCACTCTCCAAATGTGCTTCACCAAGTCTTTCTGGAGCTCTCGATGGATGTAAGCGGATTCGAGATCGGCAACACGGTCGTGAAACCGTTGTATATTAGCTCCATCTCTACTGATTGGCTCAAAAAGAACTCGATTCCCTTGTGCATTCACCGGCCCATCATAAACCCGGAAAGCCCTCGATGGGTTTTGCAAGTCTTCTTCTTCTTCCTCATCATCATCCTCATCATCCACATACTCTTCCTCAACAATCATGTTATGCAATATAATGCAAGCTAACATGATGGTAGTCATTACCGATTTGTGGTGCAATGTACAACTATGACGTATAATTGCCCATCGAGATTGCAAGATGCCAAATGCCCTCTCCACATCTTTCCGGTATGCCTCTTGTTTCTTTGCGAAGAGCTTATCTTGCGGCGTCTGGGGATTGGAAATTGTTTTGACAAATGTAGAGTACCTTGGATATATTCCGTCAGCCAGATAATAAGCTGTGGTGTACCTCTGTCCGTGGACTTCGTAGACGACAGTTGGGCCTCTTCCGGCAAGGATCTCTGAGAACACATTCGATAGGTGGAGCACATTAATGTCATTTTTAGCTCCAGGACAGCCAAAAAAACTGTGCCATATCCACGTATCATACGATACGAGGCCACTGCCTCTAGGATAACCGTTGGGCGACCCTTTCGGCCCGAGTATGCCCCTTGATAGGCGGTTGGGCAGTTCTTCCACTCCCAATGCATGCAGTCGATGCTTCCAATCATACCTGGAAAACCTCGGCGTTCTGCTTTAGCTAATAGTCGCGTGAGGTCTGCCGGTGTTGGACTGCGGAGGTATCTTGGACCATAGAGATGAACAACTTGGCTGCAAAACTCCTTCATACATTTCAGGGTAGTCGATTCCCCCATCCTTGTAATTTCAGTACACTGATCTGCGGCTGACCCGTACGCTAGCATTCGTAGAGCCCCGGTCATCTTTTGTTGGGGAAGTAGCCCTAGCAAACCAGTGGCGTCTTCTCTTTGATGCCAAGACATGTCGTGGTTGCAGAGGTCCGTCATGATAATGTTGAATCGGTCTCTGCTCATCCTGCACCTCCGACGAAAGTCTTGAGCGTCGAAAATTGGACGTTCGATGAAGTAATCTTCCATGAGATTGTGTCCCCTAGATAGCCTTTGACGTGGCTTATTCGGTTTTTTACCGCGACGTGAACCGCTTGGTCGTGTTGATTCATCATCGTGTTGTGCTTCCGCCATGACCACCTGATTCACGAATGATTGCTCCATATCGTCATCTTCTTCTTGTTGACGTTGTCTCCGCCTGAAAAAATTGTGAAAGCTGAAAGGATTCATCAGAGTGATGAACAAGGAAATGTTGCTAAGTGTTTAGATTGAAGGATGAGTTATAATGAGTGATATTAGACGTTTTTATAGCAAATTGGTCGAAAATCTTATCAGAAATTTGGTCCAATTATTTTGCTGACAGTGACACGTGTCAATTCTCTACTAGTCGAAAATCTTATCGGAAATCTGCTCCAATTATTTTAGCGACAATGACACGTGGTAGTGACACGTGTCAATTATCTATTAGTCGAAAATCTTATCGGAAATTTTGAATAATATCGAGTCGATAATGACACGTGGCACATTATTATTGGTTGTAAATATATCCGATAAAAAAAATTAATTATTTCACAACAAGACAAAATTGAATTGCTCAAGCAAATTGTAAATGGGTGTGTGAAAAAATCGATTTGCTTGAGCAAAATATGAAATCGATTTGCTTGAAGCAAAATTTGCTTCTGGCCCTACCATTTACTTGAGCAAATGCAATTTATGGGTGCGGATGCTCTTATACACAAGGCATTGTTAAAATTTGTATTGATAATCCTGAGACAAGTCCCGTTTTATGAAAACAAACGAGGGTTTCAGCAAGCGAGAATTTAAAAAAAGGATATTGATAACAGCCATGTTAGTCTTCTCTGTGATTGCGTGCGTTTTAGGGTTTACAAAGTTGTAGATGAGAGTGAGACATGTATTGAAAATGGTGTCGATGCGTAGGTTTGAATATTTACCAATTGCAGAAATATTTACGGATTTTGCAGAAAATGTTGCAAAAGATAGACGTCAGAAGTTGTCTTGGATGTGTGTAGCATATTTGGACATTTGGTACGCTTTTCACTTCATGTTTAGGTTTGAGTAGTAGTAGTTAAAACACAAGGATTACCGGCGACATGAAAACCCTTTGATGCCTATACTTGATCGTCTTCTTTTGATTCGGGAAAGAGTATAGTCTAATGCTAAAATCTTTCCTCTGGATGAATTTCTAATTTACTTGCATATTGAATTGGCCGGAAACATGTAATACAGGTGAAAGTAAGGATTGTTTTAACCACGTCTAATAATTGGTAATAGGACCTGGCCTTTATGGTCCTAGAATCTTTAGGCTTGTAAATGACCTTTGTGCAGTGATCTGTAATTCTGCAATGTAATCAAATAACAACCTAACAGAGTGAAGACTACGGCTCAATACGACTACTCAATTGCAATGAAAACAGTGGGTCTGAAAAGGGAGATGAAACAGCTCCCCTATCATACGGGTCTGCTACTTGCCCTCTTTTCTCAACTGGTTTTCTGGTTTGTTTGGGGTTAATGAGTTATCATTGGAAGATAACAGACATGATCGACATCCAATTTGGTTTTCAAAATATAGCCCTCTCAATCCCTATCATTTAGGAAGTATATGAGTGCAACTCCTTACTCCTTGGTTAGAAAAGATTTAGACATTGCAATGTGTAAAAGGTGCGACATAGAACAAGCCCGCGGCATGTTGATTAATTTCACTTCTAATAGAAATTGCAATGAAGTTCACAGCAGTTCAAGATAAAACCAGCAGAAATGAATTCAAAATGGTCTCGAAATTAATATAAATCGGTCATTTACTGATGTGGTGTACAAAAAATCTTCTACATTTCTCATTTCCTCTAAGAACCACATAGACACACCATGAGTTTCATCTTCGTAACTGTAGAATCACATTCTAAGTGACATGCTTATGGGATGATAGCTTTGGTATATAATGAAAAGAACAGCACATACTAAATATGAATCCAATACTCATAGAAGAAGAAACAATTTAATCAAAACCTCACTATCACTATAGCCTACATCCCACAACCAAAACCACCACCAACTGAAAAACAGTGAATATATGAATATATGATGATGGAGTCGCTCAATATAACATTATGAAGATTTTGTACCCTTCTACTGAAATTGATGCTACTTTGGTACAAAAATCTACCCACTTTTAAAAGGAGGTAGACAAGAGCTTAAAAGAAGACAGCTTTTGGGGCCCTAAAGGGTCCTGATTGAGTCCCAGGATACTACTGATGAAGCAAATTTGTTCATAATTTGGCCTACTACTAGTAACTGGATCACTTTGCAAAAGCAAAAGCAATGTTTCCATTTCCGTACTTTCGATCTAAATAATCATCGCATTCTAAATGTCAACTAGGAGCAGAAAACCATGCGAAAAATAAGAGACCTGAATTCATGAAAATTATGCAGCTTTCTTTACTTTTAAGCAAGAAATTCCTACACAGCATCATAATTAGAAAGGACCTACAAAAGTACACTCTAACAGTCAATGGAATCCCATAATGAATGAACTCACCGAGCCTTTTTCCGGGACTTGAACGGAAAATTGGAAGGCGGTGACGGTGAGAACTCGAAGGGCAAATGGGGCGGCTCGCCTTCACCCGTTAGCATCCCTACAATTTCCTTCATGGTTGGCCGTTTGCCTGGTGCTCTTTGCAGACATAGCAATGCAATGGTGATACAGAGCAATGCCTCTTCCCTGTCCAAAGAATGTATAGACTGGTCTACAAGGTCCAATAGCTTCCCATTTCGAGCAAGTTGCCGTGCCCATGATATTAGATTAGCCCTCTCGAATTCCGACATTGGGGAGGCTGTTACTTGCAGCGGCCTCCGCCCTGAAATCAGCACCAAAACCAAAACGCCGAAGCTATACACATCACATTTCTCAGAGAGCTGCCCTCCACCTCCATATTCAGGGGCAACATAACAAACTGTGCCTCTCATGCTCGGTGTGCTACTAATGCCACCACTCTTCGGTATATCACCGCCGCAACTACCCCAGTCTTGGCTATTCCTCCTCCCACTTCTAAGCTCACTCCCAAATCCGTCCAACCACCAATCAATGCTGCCTCTACTACTCTTGCTCTTACTCTTCCTCTTCTTCCTCTCCGACCCCAAATCCTCCTCGTCCTTCTGCCACCACAACTCTCCACCGCAACCCGAATCAAAACCCCTCTTTTTCTTCTTCTTCTTCTTACTAAGCTCCTCGCAAAACTCCTCCTTCCACCACTCCCTCGGCTTCCTAGCCTTCTCCTTCTTCTTACTCTTTTCTTCATCCAGTGACACCCACCAATCCAACTTCTTCCTCCTCTTCTTCGGCTCACCATTGCAGCTCGGAGAAGCTACCCATTCGCTCTTCGGCCGCTCCTTCTTAATCTCACTCCCAATCCACTCCATCACATAATCCTTAACCCTCCCAGACTCAGACCCTACTCCTCCCACATTGTCCTGCTTCCACCACCAATCCCTCCCTGAGCTTCCCTTAACCCTCTTCCCGCTACTAGCCAACTCCTTCTCACTGTCAACACTAAACTTATCGAACCCCGCCGCTACCACCACCGGCGACGCCTCCGAATCCGAAATCCTCACCACACAACAATCCGGTGACCTTCCCTCATCCAATCCACCAGTCACCACACTCATACTCATGCTCTCCTCCTCCAAAATCGAACCGTTATCCTCCCCAACCGCCGCCGCCTCAAGAATCTCTTTTTTCTCAGTCTCTCCCTCATCACCTTCCTCCACCGCCACCACCTGATCTCCCTGATCGAACTCCGCCTCCGTCTTCAGCCTCGCCAGCCCGAAATCCCCAATCTTGGCGTTGAAATCGGAATCGAGAAGCACATTGCTCGGCTTCACGTCGCCGTGGATCACCGGCGGGTCACAGTCGTCGTGCAGATACTCCAGTCCTCTGGCCACATCCAGAACCACACTGAACCGCTTCTTCCACGCCATGAGCTCCGGGCACTTCCGGTCCAGCAGAGCCTCCTGTAGGCTCCGATTCGGCATGAGCTCGTAGACTAAGCAGAGGTTCCGGCCACGGCGGTCGGTGGAGAAGCCGAGCAGAGATAGTATGTGTGGATGGCTGAGGTTCAAAGCCAGAGAGAGCTCGTTGTGAAACTCACGCTCACCTTGTAAGGAACCCTCAGAGTCCATCACTTTCACGGCGAGCGATTCGCCGGAAGGAAGCGTGGCCTTGTACACCGACCCGAACCCGCCGTGGCCGAGCCGGTTCGACGCCGTGAACGAGCCGGTGGCGCGCCGTAACAGAGAGTACGAGAACTTCCGCTGCTGCTTCTGGCTGCTACTTCTAATTCCATTATCGTTAATATCGACGGCGGCCTCAACGGCGGCGCTGACGGCGGTGGTGCTGCTGTTTTGGTGGTCGAACGGCGTCGTACGGCTGCGGGAGAGCTTGCGGTAGAGGAAGACAATGAAGACGAGGACGGAGAGGAAAGTGACGGTTAGGGCTACGGTGAGGAGAGGGATGAGGAGGTGGCGGTTGGTGCGGGGGTGTTGTGGTGGCGGAGGTTCGGGGCGGGATGGCATGGTTTGTAAATAGAAGAAGAAAGCGTGGCGTATAGTTAGCGAGTCATCTCTCTCAGAGATGAGAGATTTTTAGGGAAAAGTAGCTATGGTGGTATTGAGTGACTGGAGTTTTTCCCTCTGCTTCAAGTCTATCGATAGTCCATCGAAAACGAAAGCCGAACTGTAACAGGCTGTGACGGAACGTAGATGATAGACGAATAAGGTGCTTTTTCTCCACGTGTTGAGTTTAGAGTGGCCTGTTGTTTTATTTTCGTTGTCTTGTGGACTTGTGGTGGTGGGATACATCTTATAGGGGATAGGTGGATTGTAGTTGGGGAGTTGCATTCACGCGCCACCCTGACGGAGACGGGTCGGCCACGTGGTTGTGGGGTCGAGGAGGAAGGGAGAGGGAACGGACGCGCTGGGGGGAGAGCGTGAGGTGGAAGTGGCGAGTGATCGTGTGCAAGTGAGGGTGCAGGTGGACAACTAGGGATGGTGGGGGGGGGGGGGGGGGGGGCGTTTTGACCTTTCTTGGAAAAGGGTCTGTGAGTCTCACTTCCTGCGTGCTTTTCTTTGTAAAGTTCGTCAGAAGTGCTTTAGGA
Source organism: Argentina anserina (assembly GCF_933775445.1). NCBI lineage: Eukaryota > Viridiplantae > Streptophyta > Magnoliopsida > Rosales > Rosaceae > Argentina > Argentina anserina. The sequence goes on along the minus strand of NC_065878.1, from coordinate 12,947,993 downwards.
AAGTCGTACATGGATTCGTTGACTATTTATATCAAAAGTGACGGAAGCAGTGTAGTATTTATAAGCAACCACATTTAAAAAAGAAATTTAGGGAGATCAAGTTACATAAGTGCAATTTATAGTTATATAGTTCAAAGTCTGAGACAAAATTTTGGATTGAAACAGAGCTAATAGAAAATGTGTTAGAAAATTGCACTATGATATGTGATATCATTCATGTGTCATGTATGTTGTCTTCCATTGACATTCTCATCAATCTCATGATTAATTAAGTTGTCATATGTTTGGTTTAACCGTTGTGAATTCACACATTTAATTGTGTTAAATAATTTTAATCAGCAGAATCGAAATATCAATTGTAACTAGCGTCATTCAAATCTTTCGGGAAAATTTACAAAAACTTAGTAGTATGAAGATTCTTAGGACCAGGCTAAAATCTAAATTGTGCCACTCCTCTGCCATTAGTTTATTACTTGAATTAAATGTCAGTATTCAAATTTCATTACCAAAATTGAATGTTGTGACTAGTGCCTCATTTAGGTATTAGCTCAATTTTTCATACTAAGTTCTGGATTTTAAACAACAGCAAACTACAACCAAGATGTGCATCAAGCGCATAGCTGCACAGTTGAGCTCACCCATTCACCCAACTGATCCAAGAATTGTTCAGCTCCACAGAAGTGTTCATCGCTCTAGCTAATGGATAGAACTCAAAAAATATCTAAGGGTGACGTGCGTAGTAATTTACTGAAACGATGATGTAGACATGTCACTTAAGCCCAACATATTTTTTGGAGTTTGACTATTATAACCTCGTATAGGGAATCTATCTAAACCGTATACTTTTTTTTGCAGCTTACGAGAGTGAGGAAGAGGTCAAAATATAAAACAACAAAACAGGAAAAAACTGAAAGCAGAGAGCGACGAATGAGACCGCGTGTGTCCCGCGCTATTTAACTTTATTTGTTTTTAACTTTCACCCCGAAAAGTCGAACCCACGCTTTGCTGGGAGTCCGGTCGGGTCTGACCCGTGAGATACAGAGAGAGCGATACTTCCGAGACCGTTGTGCTTGTGACGATGACGATGTATTGTTTTTTTATTTTATTTTTTATTTACAGTTCAACGTGAATATATTCGGGCTAAGATACGTACAACGTGTAGTAACTTACTTGATTTATTATTTACTTGGGTAATCTTAGTAGCCTTTCCAAGACATTCTGACATAGAATACACTCTGGGTCTTAATTTGTGATTTCTCCTAAATCCTTATTATAAACAGTAAAATATGGGTTTAGGATCTATAGCTCCCTCTTGTTTTGGACGATTTTATTAATGAAAGTGAGTGTATGTAATAACCCTAGATTTTTTTTTGAAACGATATTTGAATTGAATTCTATAAAGTTATGAATTTCAATTAAAGGAAATTGATTGTTTGCGAATGTTATGAAAACGGAAACGGAAACGTTCCGAGAACGTTTAATAAGAAAACGTTACGTTTCCGAATGAAATTATCGACTTTTATTTCGTCGCTCGGTCGCGAAAACTTCCTTCACAAAAGTTGTAGAACTCGTCGATACGAGTTCACAAGTATGTGACACGTTCGAATCGGACGACGTACGTAAAAGTTATTAACGACGGAAGTTAGTTTCCGATTTTGAGAGGGGGTATAAAAGGGAATGTTTGCAACTAGGGTTCCCATATTTGGAAACCCTTTCATTCTCTCACCCGCCTCCCTCCTTTCCCCTCTCCTCTCTCTCTCCTTCGGTCCTCCCTCTCCCTCTCGACCCCGAGCTCCTCTCTCTCTCTCTCGACCCCAAGCTCCCCCTCACCCTTTCGACTCGCGACTCTCTCTCCCTCTCTCTCTCTCTTTTTCCTCTCTCTCTCGGTTCCTTCTTCCTCCCTCCCTCACTGTTTTCGCAGCGATCTCCACCATTGTTAGGCCGTGGCCTCCACCGCCTATCACAGTAGCACCACGCCGCCCTTCTCTGCAAACCCCGAGAGGATCGCGTCCTCTCTCGCCGCCGTGAAGCTGCGTGACGCACCGATCTTCTTCGCCCCCCACCGAGCTCAAGGCTAGCTTTCCACAAGCAAATCAAGGTGAGATACATGCTAGGAACGATTGTGTGATTGTTGTAATGAATTTTTGATGTGTTGGAGTGAGATCGGAGGGAGATAGAGGGGGGGGTTACCGCCGCCTCGTGGTGGCGCATGGGGGAGCGTGGAGGGTGTAGGAGAGGGTCTGCCACCGTAGGAAGGAGGAGGAAGAGATGAGGGCGAGTTTTGGGGCGGCGGTGGCATCACACGCGCCTTGGTTGGCGTCGGCGCGTGGGCCCCACGCGCGGCCGGCCGGAGGTGGCGCGTGTGCCACACGCGCCGCCGTGTGAGGCGGTGTGATTAGTTTTGACTGAAAGGGTATTTTGGTAATTTACTGTGTAACGGTAAATGTAAATGTAAATTTTATTTACTACGGTAAATGTAATTAATTGTTACCTTCGGTAAATGTAAATATAAATTACTTTCAGTAAATGTAAAAAGTAATTTTGTAAAAGGGTAATTTAGTAAATTTTATTTACTGAATTTGTATTTACATTTAAATCGTACGTATACGTACAGGAATACGTATTAATATTTATACGTACAGGAATACGTATTAATATTTATACGTACAGAAATACGTATTAATATTTATACGTACAGAAATACGTATTAAAATTTATACGTACAGAAATACGTATTAAAATTTATACGTACAGAAATACGTATATAATATTTATACGTACATAAATATGTATATAGTATTTATACGTACAGAAATACGTATATAATATTTATACATACAGAAATACGTATAAATCGTATATTTGTACAGTAACCGTGAATAGTAACAGAGAACAGTAACATTGAACAGTAATTTCGTAAAACCGATTATTACTGTTTCGGCATTTAAAGGTTTACGAAACGATTCTAAATTCTTTTCTTATCATTTCAAGGTGATCATTAAATCGAGGAAAGGAATATCATCGGGAATTGTGGAATTACGCTCGAGTCGATAAGGTGAGTAAAATCTCACTGAATTACGAATCTACCCTCGTGGTGATTCAACATTTTTGCAAGTGTGTTTATCAGATGAATTACAACATGTATATAATTTTGTGGACTACATATATACAGTATAATGGTAATAAGTACATATATATATATATAGTTCATTAAATTACGTACTGTTATTAATTCATTAAAAATAGTCATTTCGGTGACGGAAAATTGTGCATGAGTATGTGATTTAAATGGTACAATATGATGTGAGAATATTGTACGTAATCCTTCAGGTGTTTATGAAATATGACATGTATAGGATATAGTGAACTATGTATATATTGTATGAATGGTAATAAATACGAATATATATAGTTTGCTATATAATATACTGTTATGATTTTTATTGTGGTGATATCGTGAAAGTTTTAAAACGTACAATATGATGAGTGATTATTGTACATGATTTTATCACGGAGAATGTTAAAAATGGTGATTTGTCTTCGGACGAGATGTGTGGTACAATATGATGTGTGATTATTGTACGTGATTTTTAACATTGAGATTGTTAAAATGTGAATTGTCTTCGGACCTGATTTTTGGTACAATATGATGTGAGATTATTGTACGTGTTTGGCAAGTCGAAACCTAGCCTTTGGCCGGGCGAAAGTTACGATACAGTTAGAGCTCTAGTCTGTCTGCCTTAGTACTGCATGTGAGGTAACGGGTGGTTATCTGCTCATGGGTACTCGGTGTATTTTGGATGTTGGGTAGCGGGTGGCTATCCAATATCAACGGTGTATTACGAGAGGGGTAACAGATGTGTACCAGCGTTCTTGGTACCCGTATTATAAATGCATTGGGTAACCAGAAGGGTTACTTAATTTCCTCATGAGCGTTTTATTTCATATTTCTTTGGGTCAACCAGATGGGCTGACCATTGGCTCATGAGGGCATTTATATTTGTTGTTTTGTGATTTTTCGTATATTTTGATATGCGAGTTATATGTTTTCATTTTACTCATACGAGCTGTAAAGCTTACCGGGTTTGTGTTTACAACCCCGGTGCACCAATTCGATGGTGTAGTGGATGACTCCGCAGGTGTAGATTAGCAGGAATTGACGGACCGCTCAGAGGACTTGAAGTGATTTACCTCCAGCTTGTGTGAAGATTTTGTGTGACTATTTTGTGAGAGATTGTGAGGATTATTACATTCCAACTTACGTAATGTAAATTATAAATTTGGGTTGTAATAATTGGTTTTTCTGAGTTGTATTGATAACTCAGTGATGATCCGCTGTGCACTTAAATGATTTCGATTTTATTGAGATTATTCTGTGTTTAACGACTTTAGAATTTTGAGTTTTTAAGCTCGAAATTTTGGGGTCGTTACAGTGTAGTCACACCAATCCTTTATTAAAATATTTAAATACTAATCTAAACACCATGAAGCTTCAACCAAGAAAGTGTTAGAGCTGAATAACAAATTTGCTTCTTAGTTAAGCTAGGAAATTCAGACAAAAACAAAAAGGCTAAGAAAGTCTTCATAACTATAAAACATTATTTACTTGTGCGTTGTGATTTACTTCTCATTTTAACAGCACATCAGTTAAGCCAAGAAAGATCTCGACAACTATGAGGGGTATTAGAGGGTGACGGCAAATTTACTTATTTTAATACCACATCAGTGACACTGGAATGAAGGACCGATTAGGGGATGGGTGGAACGGCAACCCCAGGGCCGGCCCTGACATTTTGAGAGCTATATGCGACACAAAATTTGGAGCCTCTCAAACTAAAAATATTTTTTTTTCTTCAACAACAACTAATAAAGAAAAAGTGAAAAATAAGACAATTCTATTATCTTAGTTCAAACAAAAATCTTACAATTACAATAAATAGTACCTAATTATTGAAAAATTACCCTTCTTGCATTTTTGACAAAAGTTTCAATTAGCTCTTATGGTTGACTTTTAATTATATTTGGACCCAGTATATATAGCAATCTGATCCAAATATGCAATAAGATAATAACTCAATAAGACAACTCAATATGTAGGACAATTATGCAAACTAAGCAAATTAACTGATCTAACATAGTAACTTTCGAACTTATTACGGATTAATGATCCAATTATAACTTATTATCAATAGTCAATAGATGATATTCTCATTGTTGAACGAAAAAATAACAAATCAATAGTATCATTAGAGAGAATAGACAATTAATAATTATGCAAAATTGCAAACCATAATAACCATTCAGTCTATTATCACATTCTCAAACTTTCAGAAAACACAGGACTATGTTTTGTTTTAAAATTGGACAATATATTAAGAACCAAGTCAAGCTAAAAGACTAACAATGTGAGTTAGAGGAGATCCCACCCAACTATATGAAATAGACGCAGTCATATCCAACTTAGCTAACTTATGAGCTACAATATTGGCATTACGATAAATGAGAACACAATACTATGTTAGAGTTAATTGTATTCACAATTTCAACTAAAGCAATGTTTAATCTTTTGAAATTAAAATATTAAAAGGAAGAAAGAATGGAAAAATTATTCATCTTCTAAACACAAAAGTTTTCTAAAAATTAGATTGAATGAATAAGAGCTGAATGTGTGAATTGTGATGATGATATGCATCAAAAAAATATATATATATGAAACTTGTTATATGACAATACAACTGATTTTTTTTTCTCATCATTTATAAAAAACAAATTGGGCTTTCAAAATTTTAAAGCTCTAGGCCCGTGCCTCTTGACTTACCCCCAAGGCCGGCCCTAGCCACCCCTGTCGTAATTTTTGCTGGTTTTTCTGTTTTTCTTCTGGAGAGGGAAGAGTGGGACTGAACTCGATCACGAGGCTAAATAATAAGAGCCTGTTGCTTGTTTTATAGTCCGTGTACTCTGCTGCTCACTTAGTGCGACCAACTCCAATTCTACAAAGGCTGTAGCACTGCCATTGTCAGTCTGCCAAGCGTCTCTATACCACGTGTTCATTCGCAGCTCCAGAGCAAAAAGAAATCATATTCATATTCTCTACCACAAGGCAGAAAATTACTGGCTTATGCCAAAGAAAGGAGAATATGAGATCCCAGCTTCATTGAGGAAGTAAGTGTTGAGGGGTGGAGCCGCCCAGGGTAAATCGCTTGCAGGCGGAAATGGAAAGAATAAGAATGACGTAGTACTGATCAAAGTCCAAGGCAGATTAAGTGATACGGAAATTAAGTAGTACGTAAAAAGCAAGAGTTGGAACTTAGAAGCAGATTAATAAAAAAAAATATTAAGCAAGTTAATCTCGTTCACACGGCTAGTAACTAACTATAGAATTTGTACTCAAATACCATTAAATTGGATATAAATTCAAGAGTTGAAAACAAAATAACTTAATTTAAAAAAATATTCTCCTCACTCTTAGATTTATATCTAATGGTGGTTGAACATGAATTTCACTGATCATGTAAACAAGATTGCAAGCACCACGAAAAAGATTGATAAATTTGTACAATATTTTCTACTTTTATTACACGTTCCGGAGGGGTAGAAGACACGAATACAGGATGATACAGAAGAAATATTGCTCACAGAACCAATACCCATGCCAATTTTGTTTTCCCCATATCACAATAAAGGAACAGTATTTAAGAAACTGTCGAAATGTCAGAAAGCAGAGTACGTAAATCTATTTATCAACGCCTAAAATTCACAGGATCAATTCACACAATCTAGCAGAGATAGTGCGGATGCAGGCACACTACCGTGGCTTTGCACCACCATTTTCTTGGACACTATTCACCGGAGTTGAAGAACCACTTCTTTTCCTTGAGTGGCTGGTTTGCCCAGTGATAGTCCTTCCCATGAACTTCCCAGCTTTGCTCAGGCTACTGCCAACAGCTCCAAGGCCACTACCAACCATTCCAACTCCAGCACCCACGCCGGTTCCCACAAATCCAACTCCAGCACCCACGCCGGTTCCCACAAATCCAGCACCAGACCCAAGTGCATCCATTGTGCTCCCTATAACTCCTTCAGCTTTCAATTTTTTTCTTTCTTCCAATGTCCTTTTCTCTTCCTCTAGAGCAACTAACTGCTCTTCCTTGTTGAATTCATGGTATAAGATCTGAAATAATCACACAGATTACATAAACATTAACATTTAGGAGATATCACCTCTTCCCTCGAAACTTCTACACATTTCATGGAATAGATATGAAGTACATCTGAAATCAAGAATAAAATTCATGAAGTAAAACACTTACCTTAATCGTAAGTGTTCCTCTGTCCTTCTTTTCTTTTATTTTCAGCATGTTATGTGATGGCTGCAATCTCAGTTCCATCTCTTTAGGAACTTCTGCTTCCAGATCAATCAAAGGTAATTTTGTTACTCCTAATCGCTTGTCTTGCCCAATATCCTCATCAAAAACCTGTGTAAAGATTTAGTGAATTTTAGCTTGTGCTTCAGTTTTCATCTCATGGGAACACTTATTAAACTTACAATATATACATGATAGCAGCAGTGCAGTTCTTTAAATGAAACCTTGGTGTCTAAATTGGGCTTCTGTGCAATACAGGGATATATGCAACAATTTCTGTATTAACTTATCAATGGATTAAAAAAACAGTTCGGATTGGTCTATATTTGATCCATTCAGTAGAGCCAGGACAAGAGACTAAAGACCTACAGGCCGAGAAATGATACACAACAACTTTATATCAATCTGCATCTTTGTTTTCTTATTATTATCTATTTCAACTTAAAACTTATTAATCAAGTACAATAAACTAATATTATTTTTAATGAATGACTCAATCAATCATATATTGTCCTAAGCCAGACTTATGTTAAACTCCTCAGAAATACACACAGGGTCTAGATCGCTTTGACTTAGAATCTGGAGCTTGCAAGCATTATATGGTTCATGAGAATGATTAATTATTTTTAAAATCAACCAGCAATACTTCAAGTGAAAATAGCGTGTATAAACAGGTCTCTGGTCAAAACAGAATTCTACCAGATACAACTTCAGCCAAGAGCTTAAAGATAGTGACGTGCAGTGAAGTACAGATTTTATGTCATTGGTGGAATTGTGACAAATTTCATAATCCAATATATGTAGAGGTGCAGAGATATCTGAACTCTAGCAATAGTTCAATTAACATAGAATTAATAAAAGAAGATTAAGACCATATTATAATTAGACATGCTAGAATCCAAGAACCTGTGAGTGTAAACTGAGCATAATATTCAGGAGTGCAACAAGGTAAAAACACCAGGCCTAAAAAGAAAAGAAAAATGGATGAGTGATAGAAATATAACCTCAAAAATGATTGACTGTGTCTCCTTGTCTTCTGCAATCAACTCAAACGTTTGGTCCCAAATAGGATTCAGATTGTTGTCAATAACCTTGGTCTTAACCTTGAACAATGGACGAATGTACAAGACAACATAAGGGTCTGACTTTCCAATCATTTCCATGTTCTTTATATCATTTGCTCTAACGACTGTCAAAGTAATCTTTCCCTGAGGTTTAAGCTCCAAGTCACTGTATAGCACCAACATACGTGTTATAGATCGCTGGATTGATTAAAATTGACTGGTCATCAAACCAAAGATAGGAAAGGGTCATGGCTGAACTTCAACGATGTAGTAAAAATATATAATTTATAACAAGAAAATAATATTACTAAGAGTAATTAACTGCTCTTTTTGAATAAAAGTAGATAACTTATAACAAGAAAATATAACTGATACAAATTTGAACATGTTAAATAGACAAAATATTATATGCAAGTATCCAATCTTTTCATATAATCAATTTGATTAATGTATCTGGTATACCTTATATCAACATCCACCCCAATTGGAACAACAATCCTATGTGGCCACTGGAGCATGTCTGTGACGATCGTTTCGACTGTATCCTAACAAATGCGTTTTGAAAGGTGATGAGTCTATAATGTACAAAGCAAACCAGAAGATGTAAAATTAACATAACAATTACAAAACTTACATCAATCATGTCCGATATTCCAGGCAGGGCCGTTAAGCTTCCACCAACAGCCTTCACGGTATAATCAATTCTCGGCTTTGGCTGACAAAAAGTAAACATGAATTGGTCACCACAACAGAATAATGGTGTTTAAGTATATGTATGTTCACTGTGTAACTAAATTGCCTCAGTTTCGTTCAGCAAGATGTGACAAATTGAGGCTAGTCTAAACTCAGCAAACATCTGTGAATGACTCTCTCCCCCTTTGACACTGTTCCCAGTCAACAGCGTGGTACAGATGGAAGATGTTTTATTTGAGCCCTTGCACAGCAAAACACCTCTCCACCCCTTTGACACTCTCTCCCCCTTTGACACTGTTCCCAGTCAACAGCGTGGTACAGATAGAAGATGTTTTATTTGAGCCCTTGCACAGCAAAACACCTCTCAACCAAAATTGTACTCACAATTCTAGTAAACACAGAGACTGTTTAACTTCAAGCGTTATAGTGACAAAACAATGATGCACATCATGCAATGTCTTTAATTTTTCCTTTGCACTTTAAACAAGTAAACCCTAAGGGTTGTCTATAAGAAGAAATCATTTCTTTATCAATCCAAAAATAGGTACTTAGGCAATGAACAAGCTTCACTAGTAGACCATTCGGAGCAATAAATAATACAATAACCATATTTTAGCCAAAGACATTTTTCCGAAAGGTTCACATGAGCACTATATGTATACATATGTATATAGGCAGTTGAGAATTCCAACAATACCTCAGCAAGTAGGGCAACAACAACCGCAGAAATACAAGGGATCTCTTCGGAGAGTTGGAAGATTACGCGCGCGACGGTAAAAACTTGAAGGTCCTTCAGCTGTATCAGACAACAAATTATACTCAATATTAAAGATCTCCACTAAGACTTTACTGCAAAGGAAAAGGTAACAAATCATAACTACATAAAAAATATCTTAGGCATTACGCCATCGTTTTGTACCAACCTGAATGGGAATTGAAGCAACAAGGGCAGCTTCAACACCTAATACAATGTTAGGATCACCACCCCAACGAAAATCGATGTCCATTGTGATCTGACCTTTCTTAAGGCTCTGAACACGAATACCTGCATAGATTATATATATAATAAAGATTGACAATAGTCATAATGACATATAGATAGATAAGCAAGGAAATTGATATGGATCATCGAGCACAGTATAGCTACATCCAAACTCTACAAACCAATAGAAATTCTACAGGTAGAATTTGTCCAATCTATTATAGGTAGAATATGTCCTATAAAAGTAGTAAATACTGCCATGAAAAAGAAATAACCAAAACTACATTTTATAAAGTTCACTTGAACTGTAAGTCAACTAACAATTCATATTTTCATCTTTTAGCACAAAATGAATGGAAAGCCTAAACCTTCTAAAAAAAGAACAGAAAGTCAACCAAGGAGGTCTTGATTACTCCTTTTATTGCTTTCGAGCTGGAATACAGCAAACAACCAATAAAAGTTTTAAAAGAACACCAAAGTGGAGATGGAAGATACAAAGATGCTAATTTTGAATACAAAATGGCAGGCACCTAGGTTAATAATTAGGGCTTTAAATAACAAGTAGAAAACTATTCAGCAGAAACAAAGTGGAATTCCAAACTAACTACTGGTTGCCTTCATCAGAACACACACCATATCAAGGATGGTTGTAAAAGTAGAGTTATTTAGCAGGCTCGCAAACCACGAGACTAATACACTCAAGAATAATGTCATGAATCATTCACGAATACCTTCAATCTTGGGTGCTACAGTACCAAGGGACAGTTTGCTAAATTTCAATGATGTAATTCCCGGAGGTCTGTATTCTTCCAACAGTGGTTCAACAGACTCTCGAATCACCAGCTCTGCAGCCTGGAAATATACACACAACATCCATAAGGTTAATGTTACCAAAAGAAAAAAACAATGTAGTTGTGCAGCATTTCTGTTAATTTTATGTATAAGGATAGGTACAGAGAAGCAAATAAAGAGTTACATCTGCAACAAATGGCCACAGTTTGCTCAGCTGCTTATTTAACCATTTCACCTGAAAATCAAACAATAGATGCAAATTAAAATGTTAGCTAAAGCATTAGAAATAGTGAATAATTAAGTTAAAGTACAAAATTTTAACCTGTTCAAATACAGGGAAAGAAATCCACTCAGGAAAGTTGTCTCCACATATTTTCTTCAAATCATCTCTGTTTAGTGACCCAAGGAGTTTTATATCAACTGCCTGTCAATGAAAAAATATACAAAAACATTAAGACTAACATGTGATATTTCATTCAAAAGGCTTAGTGCTACATAGTCAAAATTTTATGAAAAACGAAAAAAAGGGTAAGTATTAAAACTGCAATTATATATACTACTCTTTCAAATATATGAAATCCAATTCATTAAATCAACTAAATCATGTAGCCTACACAGCCAGGAATCCCAAAATCTCAAGAAATATTTATGTAAACTCTGAAGTTAATCCCAGTACAAAATGCTTGTCAGAATGATATAATACAGTTACGGGATTATGACAACATATGCTGACCCAAGCAATTTTTATACACAATCACACAAAAAAAAAATCAAAAGACTACTAAATTTTTTGGACTCATCCAACAGCAAGTGGCCAATTTTCATGACAACAGCAGTAGAAAAAACACACGTTCAACTTCTAGGGTAAGAATAAATTGACAGATGGCTTCCTTGGCCATCAGATTATGCACCAACCTATAGAAAGAATTCATTCTGAACCATTCTGTTTCCCAGCCCACAAAATGTATCTCCATGTTCAACGGTGAAATTGCAGATTTTAGTTAAATGGTTTCAACAACCACACACAGATGATGTTGTATCAACTGCACAAAAATTTTTAAAATGCGGCCAACTCCAACCCATCCTTTCATCAAATTGAAGGAAAGATGATGACATAGATCAAAGGTTCCCCAATGAAGTCAGCAGAAGACTTGCCTTTACTAAATAAACAACAATGCAACCGAGTATTGTTCACTACACATATTTTTCTACATTGCGCAAAACTCAACCAAAATAGTTTCTTCCAATCCCCTCACTATATCATCTCCCTATGCCCTGACAACATACACTCTTTCACCAAACTTCAATTCAATATTAACAAACCACATTTCCTCAACTTAAACAATCGACTTGCACAGAAAGCCTACATTGCAGTATTATATCAGAATTCCAAATCCCCGAAAATTCACAAGCAAAAGTATACAGAAACAACAGCATTTCTACACTTAACGAAAAAAAATCACTCCACAATTTCACACATCAATTCAAATCTAAAGCATAACCAAGCAATGAAGCAGCAACAAGAACAAGAAACAGTCCTCACTAAATAAATAAACAAAAGAAAATGCTCTCTAATTCAAGCAGCACTAAACCTTTTACCTTAGCGATGCGCTTAGTGCTCCGGTAGGCCATCATGTGACGCCAGCCGGCCATCAGCGCAATTCCGAACACCATCCCCATCAGAATCCCCGAAATCAACCCCATCTCCGCAGATTCCGATCACAACCTCCCTGGAACCACTCAAAAACCGCCACAAAATTCCGTCAAAAATCCAAACCGCAATTCCACAACATCTCTAAACCGAATCCGAAATTCACACCGAGAAAAAAAAACAAGAGACTCACCGGCGAAATCGAAGCGGAGCCGCGAATTAGGGATCGGAAAAACCTAAGAAGAAGAACAAATGCGGTAAAGGACGAATGAAGTAGCGAAAATACGAAACGTAGAAACCGAAGGCTTCCTTTTCTTTCTTCAGTCTAGAACAGTTTCAAGGCTGAAGCCATAAATGTATGAGTAGCAGAGTCGCTCCGGTTTTTGTGTGGTTTGCCTTCTGGTCAACTATATAGAGAAGAAAGATCAAAGCCAGCGAGCATTGAAGCCATGTAGGCCAGAGAAGGACTCTCTGCTTTCTTTTTCCTAATCGTTTTTTTTTTATAGCGTCTGGCTGGGTTTTTAATTGGCCGTCTTGTCCGTCTGAGCCGTTACGGACGTGATGGGAAATATCTTCTTCTCAGTCTCAGAGAAAAGCGTTATTCGACGGTTGCTAGCTGGAGTGCGTTTTGTTTTTTTGTCCTTTCCTGGTTTTTTGTCTTTTTCTGTGCAATTAATCCCCATTATATTCTTCTTATTTTTAGAGAAGAAATGTAAAATCTGATGAGGAAAGATATGAGTGACCCATAACATGGTGAATTTATGTCGAATTAAATCAATTAATGATAATGTGAAGTATGATTCTTTGCTATTTCGCAAGTGTATGGTGGGGAACTACTAAAAGAATATAATGGTTCATTGCAAGAACGTGGGGTCTTCAAGAATGTATTTGAAATATAAAGTAGTGAGAGGAAGGATCAAACATTATTGTGTGGAAGGATGTATAAAGGGTTTATGGGCTATAATTTATGATGCCTTTCGGATTACGGTCGTATGATTTTAATGGGCTCGGTTTGTTTGCTTCAGAAAAGAAAAAAGGATTGCAAAAGGTGCGACTTGGATGTTTTTATTATTTCACTTTTTTTATCCTGATTTTGATAAAGGAGGTTATATTCATATATCCTAAAATAACTCTTTTTTTTTCTTTTTCAACGCATGTGAAATTATAAAAAACACATATAAGAGTGAAAAAAAACAAGAGAATTTCAACTTGCTTATTTTAAACTAACGAATATAAATGATTTTTTTTTCAATCCTTTATTTATTTTAGGAAAACCCTAATTCTGAATAATAAATAAAATAAGATGATTTAATAATTTTTTTTTAGAATCGATGAAAGTGATATATTAGAACCGGAAAATGTATGATACAACATAAATACATTCCGTCTTCATGGACTACGACATAATTAAAATGTGCAGAATAAATAAAAACCTAGCAACTAGATCTTTGAACACTCCTAAGCTTAATCTCTGAGTAGGTACCAAGAACGTCACCAAGGAACCGGTCACCGAGGAGAGTGTAATATGTAGGAATACACCATGAACATTTAACGCTCTTATGAGCCACCGATGAACTATGCGAAAATACTGAGGAGAAGCCTAAGTAATCTCAATGGTGCAAACCCTAGAATAGAATTCCACACGTAAGAGAACTAGGTCATATAACAAATCAACTTCAACCAACATCTAGAGTCCCAAATTTGGGCCCAAAAATGAACAGGCCTAAATCTCAAAACCAAAAGCCAGCTGACTCGGACCTCAACACTCCAAGCCCATTGTTGGGCATTGAGCTCTTCTCTGGACACCCACCTATGCCCAAACATTGAAAATCACCGCCGGAAAGACGACGACCAAGGCCGTAGTCGACACCGACGACCAATCGCACCCTGCCAGAGACGACTTTCCAACCTCTGGCCTGACCGTGCCTCGCCACGACATAGCAAAGTGGCTACCATCGCTCGATGCCTCATCCCATGATGTCGGCCACCACTCAACATCATCCACACCAATCAAGAACTTGGCACCCAACACAGATCCGGAAACTTTCGCTCAAGAATAAGCCTTCGAAATCGGAGAAACGAGGAAGAAGTTCCCGGCTACCAGACCTTGGTCCTCTCCCCCAAAATGCTCATGAAGGAGAAGAGGTCTCTCCCACAAAGCGTCGATCGTGGTCGAACACCACTTTGAAGAAACTAACAAACATAAACTTTGATCCGACTTTTCTGGAACCCATGGTGGAGAGATAGGGTGCGTGCTCTTAGAGGGAACGCCAAATAGGCTGCATGAGTGTTGGAATGCTCAACGGAGGCCACTGTCTGCATCGAGGAAATCCCTAGGGTTTGTCGCCGCCTAACAAAGGAGAGGAGCACTCTCATCTCTTACCTTAACGGAGATCTAGCTTCAGTTAGAATTTAAAAAGAGGCAAATCAAATTAATCCATTTAGCACTGCTATATCATCTTAAGTATTATTTTTTATTGTTAAAAAAAATATAATAAACAACATTATTAATTTTCATGAATCAATTGAAAAACTACATAGAATTTTTGATAAACTTCGGTTAGGATATGAGAGAAAAACTTGTTTAATAGATGTTAGAATTATTTGAGTTGCTTTTACTATTTGGTGAGTTTCAAATCAATGAATTAAAAAAAGATAACAATATTTTTAATTATGAATTTAAGAGTGAAAGAGAAAATTAATTTGAGAAGATGAATTATGTAATTATTAAGAATTTTCGAGTTGTTTATATAATTGAATAAAAATAGAATTGGAAAGATATTAGGATTAATGGATAGTATATTGATTTGGTATCTAATAATGATATATTGATTATGGGCATTTTTAAAAAAGTATAGCAGTGCTAACTCCTCTCCTTGTAATCGCAATCACTGCCGGCCTGAGGCAAGACAAAGTAGGCGCTAGTCTTGGACCTCAACAAAAAAATTTGTATGCTTGCATTTTAAAAAGAAAACAATTAAGAAGAAAACTCTTCTTAATTATGCATGAGTTATGTAATAGTTACTAATTATATATCTTTCTTATTACAATGCATGAGTTCTGCAATAAACACTGATTATAACTCTTTCTTATTACATTTTTTTTATGAATCATTGTGATGTATAAAAACATTCTCAATTCATGGTTTTTCTTTCTTAATCCAAGACATAAGATGTAAGATTTTTGTAAGTTTTTTATTTTGTGTTTCCTAGATTTTTTGGTTTTTTTTTTCTTTATTTTAGTTGAGACAAAATTTCATTATTGTAAATAGTTAAAAACATAGAACTTTTGAGCCATTTATATGTTTAGAATAATGAAATTGTTTTGTCTTTATTTGTATGAATTTACAATTGTCTATGTTTCAACTTCAAAAATAAAACTATGAACAATTATATTTTTTTTTCGAGTATTTATTTTAGAGCCCCAAATAATTTTTGCCTTGATCCTCAATGCACGCAGGGCCAGCCCTGATCGCCGTTTTCGTGGTTTTTCCTAGCATAATTTTGGCAGAACAATATGTCGTCGGCAACGATCTAGGGTGGGATGGTGGTCCTGATTATCAAGCTTGGGCTGATGGCATAACATTTCTTGCTGGAGATGTTATAGTTGAGTTGTTTTCTTATGCTATAAATTCATTTTAGCAAGTAAAATTATAGCTCACTAGGTCCCGATTATATTTTTTTTCGCCACGATGTTGCTCGTGCAGCTAGTGCTGATGATTTCAATAATTTTGTTTCATCTCTAGACTTGGCCACTTGGGTACATACACGAGTGGCTATGACGCGTTAGTCTTGGCCGTCCCCCAAACCTACTATTTCTTATGTGACTGGCACTGCGGCGGCAGTTCTCAGAAGTTTATGATCACTGTGAACTAGTTGTCTCTCCCTAATCAGCACTCTATATACGAACAAACTCTAAGAACACTTGGTTGACTCATCTCTCAATGTACAATAACGTTTGATCCTCTGAGGTCGACCAAGTACCGGTTGTATTTTGCTTACTCTACTTCAAATGAATGAAAATTCAGTCTTTTTTGCCTGGATATAAGTTGTTTCTTATTTGAGAGCTAGATATACAAACATAAGATTGAGTTGCATCATAAGAAGTTAACACAACCTAAAAAAAGCTTCACTATATATAGAAAGATTCTCGGCATGCACATATCAATCTACTTTTGTGGTTCAACGGAAGAACTTGAATTAATCTACCTCAAAAATTGAGGTATTCATAAACATGTTCAAGTACATCAACGAGGCGCGCAGCATGAAGTTTTGTCGATTCAAAACGTATGCTAGCAAGCCTGTGAGCTACTAGAGATCAAGAGCGAGTGCACAAGTGATTTAAATCTGTGTTTAATGTCTCAAGAAAACAGAAGGTCCAAACTCCAAACCAACTCGAACAAGTAGCTCTTCCTGTTTTCGGTGAAGCAGTGTGTGCAACTGAACGAGCAAAGCAGCTACCAATTTTCCAGTGCTATCATGGCAGAACACGATCGACCAGTTCCTCATTAGTGTGGTATGGCAAGAAAGCCCGTTCGACATTGAGTTCGAAAGCTCCATCTGCAGCTGGCTTCCATTTATCTTCCGATTGCTCGCAGTTAGTTTCTGCCTTTCTGGGGTGGCTCTAACTCTCAAACTCAGTGCTCCTTTCCACTTGCTATGGTCATGCTTGCAAGGAGACGCCATCATCATCAACTAGTGATTTTATGGGATCTCTTTATCAGATAGATTTCTTTCTCAGTATTTGAGAGGGTTTTCCAAATTCTAGACATTGTAAGCTTGTAGCTAATTCAAATGTTACGTAATTTACAAATGACCAGAACAAATTAAAGGTAAAGAAGGATCTGTAAAACGTTAAATGAATCAAATCTGGGTAACTGATCATGGTTTCATGGTTTGTGACAGCAATTACAAATCTAGCATACAACAACAGAATTACCAATCGTACCCCAAAACCTCTCACAGTCTCACGCAATGAGAATCATCATAAACGTTACTAATAACCCCATTGTACCAGCGCCGGTTCTGAATCCACTATTAGTTCCGTCAACGGATCCGGGCGGCGAAAAAGCCGGAGGCGGCGTGTACGGCGGAGGTGGAGGCTGGTTGAGAATGGGAGGCAAGCCGAGGCCGTGGCCGACTTCGATAGCGAACGCCATGCCTTGCTGGCATTGTTCCCCGTCGCCGTTGCCGGAGAAGTAGTAGTTGGCACCCTCGGTCACCAACGGCACCACAATCGTCTTCTTCCCCAAAGAGTTGTCCCCCCACACGAAGGTGCCCTCGTCAGACGTGTCGTCAGCTGTGCAGATACGGTACGCCGTCGCATTCTGGGTATCAATCACCGTCTGATTCTCCGTGTTGAAAACTTCAATAAATAATACAAAGAAAATTATATATTGAAGAGAAAAATTGAAAAGCGAAATTTGGGGGAAATGTGAAGAGAAATTACTGAGATAGTCGCCGAGGTTGAAGGTCTGGGAGGCAGCCCAGGAGGAGTAGTTGGTGAAGGAAGTGTTGGAGGTGGAGTTGAAGTACCACCCGATGGACCCGCCCACGGTGTGGTTGACGTACTTGGTGACGGGGGAAGGGGCGGGTGCGGCAGAGGAGGAGGAGGCGGTGAGGGTGATGAGAAGGAGGAGGAGGATAATGGCCGGCAGATTCGCCATTGGTCTCCCTCTCCGATCTGACGAGGTGGTCTAGTAAGTAAGGTTTGGTTTTGGGTCTGGGTTTTGTAGTGATTTGAATTTTGAGGAATGGGGAAGAAGGGGACGTGTGTTATTTTAAGGAGGGGGTTCACATGGCTGTCGTTGATGTGGAAACTAGAAAGGAAAGTGTGCAGTTGCTTCCCCTGGGACAGGTGGCAACTGGGAACTCGCAAATATCTTGCTATTTTCTTTTTCTTTTTAAAAACAAATTTGTTTTGACCTTTGGCCGTGAAATTGTGACGCTGTAGACTGGCTCCCTTTCGAGGATTGGGGTGAACTTATGTGGGATGAAAATGGAAATTAGGAGAATTATATCAGGTTATGATCGAGCCATTAGAGTGTTTAATTTCGGTCGGTTGAGTGTTTGTCTCATCTTATTATCAAGAATAAAGTTTTAAATGAATATATAAATATAAGATATTAGGGTATAAGTAACAGTTGATTGAGTCTCTCGTTCTAATTTTTTTTCAAATCATAAGATATTTCATTAATTCTAGTTAAGTAAATATGATTGACATGCATATATCATCACCACATCACCTAACGTGTTGTTTTTTTTATTTCCTCTCGGTGTGACATTCAATGTGTACTTCATTATGGAACTTATTATCCAGTCTTCATCTAATATTACCAACTGCGGCTAACTTTAGTTTTCCATTGCTACAGTCGTGAACAAATTCAAAGATGTAAGACTAACTAACCGAAAGGAGGTCATGGAGACCGTAAGATTATTGTTAGAGTTGTGTTTCAATAATTAATTATAACTATTGGGCTTTCCACGTAAGATTTAACTATATTGTCAGAGATGCTCTAAAGCATCGCAACATTATGGGGTGCAGCTGCAATCTTTGGTGCTACCACCTTGGAACCAAATTAAGTACGATCACTGATGAAAGCAATATCTGATATACAACATCAATGTCGAGTTCCATTATCTCGCGCATAAGTGACAATATTTTGTTCTTCCAACTGAGTGCCCTCGTTGGAAGTAGAAGTGGTTATCCCAATTCAAATTACTAACCTATTGAGAGTTTGATCCCTTGCGAGTTTGAGATTTTAGTTTAGTATGTCCAACCTGTTTATAGATGCTGCATTTTTTTTTGTTCTTCTCCATTGTCTTCTCTTTTCCTCCTTTTAGTCTTTTACCACAACCCTTTGCCCTTATTGGAAGTGGATCACCAAAATGTTGTGGCTGAGAACAAGTGACGTTTTACTTTGTCCCTTCATCTAAATTACCAATTACATCGCCATCAAGTCTTTCACAAAAATCACCGATAACATTCTCCTCATTGCCTCTAACATTGGTAGTACCATCCACCAACAATTTTATCTTTTTCTTCATGCTTTCGAAATTCTCTTTCAAGAGTTGACATGCCTCTTTAGAAACTAAGGCACCATCAATTAACTCAGAAGCAGTTTGGATAATATTGTTTGGCTCATTAACAACGAATCATCACCAAAATCACTTATATTCCTATCATGATCTTCATGTATCATATCTGAATTAGGTGTTCTTGTCCACCTTTTAAAAATGTAATGATCTGGTAAACACTTAATCTGTTTTCAATTCATATATGCCAATACATGTCTGCACAAGATTCCCACAAAATCAAATTTTTGGCAACTACATGTAATATTACCCTATTCTTGCCATGTGCCTATGTTAAGGTTGTACATCTTTGCACTCAATGTGTGTTATATAAGTAAATGCAGTTATGACCTATTGGAATTTGGTTGAATAGTGAAGTTCGTTTCTAAATTCGCCTTATCCCTTAAAGATCTTGTTCTGCAGAACATCTTGTTTTGTGTTTGATCAGGGATGTTCGGGTCGTGGTTCTCCTGGATTGGTGTTATTATGCTCATTGTTAGATTTCATTGCAGACGTGATGAAGTTAAATAACACCATGATAGAAGAAAAGTGAGATGTGATCGCCTCGTGGAGGCACCATAAAGAGGAAAATTATATTGGGGAAGGTGAATTGAAGTTTTGGGAAGAAGTTGAGAATTAATGGTTGAGTAGTGCGCTTATCAACAGTAACCTCCCGTACCTTCAAAGATCCATCTTTTCTTTTTTCTGTCACCTTATAAACACATAAACTATCATCTTCATTTGAGAATTCAAGTACACAAGCCCAAGATAACCATAACTGTATTTGAAACTACTTGAAATTTTTGGTGGTATAAATCCGAGCCATTTGCCTCTCCATCATCATTCGCGTTTTGAATATAGGCTTCTGGTTGACATCAACATGGTTAGCAATTAACTCTTCATGGCGTTGGTGAGCAAGCCCTCTATTAAAATGAAGTATGAAATCCATCAATGTATTATCTTTTGAAACATAACCTTTGAAAAATGCATGGTCACCTTTAGCCCTTGAGCTAGCTGACATCCCTGTTGAGAATACATGTTTCACCTATGTTGAAACTCATCTTGAACGCAAGTCATAGAGTGAAGAGAACCAATCATTGTTATGAAGCTTACCTTTATCAATCACCTACATCCATCGTGCATCAAACTCTTCCTTGGTGTCTAAATCTCATACACACTTGTCAAATTCACTGAGAGCCTTCTTATAAGCACAAGCACCTATATTTTCAGAGAACTTATTCATAATATGCCAAATACAAAGCCCATGAAATGTACTAGGAAAAACTTGAGAAATGGCATTTGCCATTGTAGGATCTTGATCGTAATGAAACTTTTTAGTGGATCAGCTTACATTGCTTCTTTAAACTACTCTAACAACCAAACGAAAGACTCAATAGTCTCCCTGCTCAAGAAACCACAACCGAACACAATGGTTTGATCATAGTTATTAACCCCTAATATTGGCGCGAAGATCATACCATACCGGTTAGTGTTGTATGTAGTGTCAAACACAATAGCATCACCATAAAGCTTATAGGACCTTATTGATCTTGCATCAGCCCAGAAGCAGTGCTTAAGCCTATCACCATCACCTGCTTCCATCTTTAAAAAAAAACAAGTCATTCTTTGATTTCTCACAAAGAAAATGCTCATTCACCATATTTGCATCATGACCTTTGTACACTCTCCGCATGTCTCTTATATGGTTATATAAGTCCCTCTTTGTACAACCAACATTATGTATACCTCCTGCTTGAACCTCCAGAATACCAAAATGCTTGTAGGTGGGTACATTAACCAAAGAAAGTTGATCAACCAACAATTTTTTGGCTTCAGAAACCTTCTGATGTGATGTCAACATATGTACTTCTTCAGGGAGTGACAAGAGATGGTTGTGCTCCTCTACCAACCAAGAGACTATGTACATTGTACTCTGCCCAACCTGAAAACTGCAATTTTGGCCTCACATCCACATCGTACAACCCCTTTGCATCTTATACCTTTACCATCCCCCTTTTTCTCAAACTTTCCATGTTGGTAACACACAAACCCTTTTCTAGTAATGTCATTTGAACATCTGTGTTTTTTCCCTGAATGACGTCGAATGCCAAAACCTCCCAATCTTGCATAGTTATTATAGATATCATATGCTTCTTCAAGGAATCAAAGATTTGACCAACACTCTGCTATTTCAGGAGTGTAAACACAACTAGACACATTTCATTAACACCATCCATGAACCCATAATAAGGATTTCCACATCCAGTGTCCTCATCCCTTTCACCTATACAACAAATTTTGTTCAAGAGAATTGAAATAAATTTAGATGTAAGTTGAAAAAGAAAAGGAGGAATATCTACATCAAGTTGATCAGGCTACTCAAAGACATGGATATTTAAGCAATATGAAATATTACTGTGAATAGCATATAAAAGGCTTGGCCAATATCACTAACCCAGTAACCCATATATTCAACAATCTAATCCATACATACAACAAGTGCTTCAAAGTCCTAATAATAGTCAAATTGCAAATTCTAAATGTCAATTAAATACTTTTCAAACATAACTCGGATTACACAAACTAAATTAAGCAATTCAAGTTGTAAGAGAAAGAATGAAAGATACATAGCCAAAAGATGCCAGTTTTACAAAAAAAAATTATATAGATAAAGGAGATTCATAATGAGTTACGTGGAGGAGGATGCTTGGAACATGAGAGAGTGAGAGTGTAGATAAATTTCTGATTTATGGAAAGATGTTTCCATGGCGCGGGAAATTTGAGAGGATTTCAGCGGGAGAAGATATGGAGCGGCGGGAGAAAATCTCTTGGCAGTAACATGATTAATTTGGGAATTAATTGGGTGGATGCAAGTTTCTCTTGTTTTTTAAAATGGGAGCTGTTCATAAAAGTCCCATAGATGGTCCTTAACAACCTAGTCTTTATTAGAAAGGGATCCTATGAAATAAAAGATTCAAAGTGTACATTTAAGTCCAGTTTTCCCACGCCATGCCACCAGGTCGTCGATCTTCTCCATTGACGTTGTTGTGCTCCTACCCTCTCAACTACTAGCTAAAAGGGTCTTCCTACTTAGTCAATGAAGAAAGATATATTAAAACAAATTCTAGCACTATCTATATTAACTAAAATGAATAGATCTTCGCCAGCCATATCAACAAAACAAATTTGGTGTAAAAAGATTTATGATATGTACAATATACATATATATGTATATCTTCATGTACGTATCGCTAGTTCGCTACAAAGATTAAGTTAAAAAGTAAGTTCAGTATCAATTACGTACAGTATATAAAGGTACAACTCGATCTAAAAATTCTTGTAGTTCACAATTTATCAAGACAACTAATTAAGATGGCAACATTGTTACCAAAGAACTATCCAACCTTGTACATATGATTAATGTGATCAAAAGCATCTCTTACCTTCTTTGCGGCCACAAGACTACTACATATACGAGTGTACGTACGATTAGGATTGTAAATTATCAAGCTAACAATCTCTAGTTCTCTACAAACAAGTCGATCAGTTTTAATTTTTTTCTTCGGACGAGAATTAGCCTCTTGCATGTATATTATTAACATGGCAAGAATAATCATTGCTGCTCTTGCTGTGATTGCCTTGTTTCTACATTCCCGAGAATGGAGGCAAGACTTTATGATGCTAGTTATGTCGAGGGTTGGAGTTCTGGAGTTGATTACAATGCTTGGATGGCTGACAAAGCTTTTTTTGTTGGAGATGCTTTAGGTGCCTATTCTTTCCTGCATTCATTTTACATTGCAGTTTTTTTTTTCTGATTGAACAAAGAGCTAAGACACACGTACAACTAGTTTAGGTAAACTCACGACCTCTGATGATAAAAAGTAGATGGATCGATATTGCTAAATTAAGTGATACAGTATTTAGCCATTGTAGTTTGGTTAACGTAGTGAGATTTTATTTTTGCCTTTTTCTTTCACAGTAGTAAAAAATTCTTTAGGGTATACCTTTGCAATTCATTAGGGTATACCTTTGCAATTCATTTATTCTTAATTAGGACTTTCACAAATTTTACTTATCCAATTGATCGATCATGTGTTGATCGGTATAGCTTTGATAACATTATAATCTGTAGAACAAGCTAGCTAGTCATGCACGTATGAAATAGTTAGAGGACGATTTCATTGGTTTCTATTAGGCTGAAACCTACAACTGAACATGTCATGTATCTATTTTTTTTGGAAAATTTGCACCTGTTTGTATGTACATTTGATTTGGTTACCAGCAGTTCTAATTAATGTCGATATCATTTTTGTATATCCATATATACATGTAATTTATACAATTATTTTTTCACGCACTTATAGTTATATGGACAAAATACTTGTTACTTCTTATACTTTAATCCATAAAACAATTGTGTCCATATATTTTTTCAATATACTAAAGTGTTGATAAATGAGAGATTAGAGATGTACCAGTTTAAATAGAAAACACATGGACACAACTGTTTTTAGAATTAAAATATAAGACGTAACAAATATTTTGTCCTATTTATATATATGAGCAAGCTAGCCAGAGGCACTTCTAAAAGAAACCATAAACATATATGAGCAAATGACTTCTATATTCTTTAATGATGGATATTGTAACTGTACGTATGGTAATAGCATTGACTTCTGTATCCTGGCACTGGAATTCTCTTTTCTTTCTTTTAGTTGTATCACTTATATGAAAGAAGAAGAAAAACCTCTCTCAACCTCACCTACAACGGCGGTTCCTTCACTACGAGATCTTCTCGTCCGGCAGCGTCTCTTGGTCTAGATGGGTTCTCCGAACTCATCGATGTCATCTGAGTCGAGCTGCCAGATGGGATGTTGATGAATTGGGTTAGTGGGATAACGGTGGTGGATCAGTTGTGGAGGGTCAACTAGGTATTGCCGGCGGTTGTGAGTGTTTGATTTTTTAGTGGTCGGATTGCAGTGTCAAAGCTTGATGACGGTAGGATGAAGAGCAAGATGCAATTGCAGATGCGTGAGAATGTGATCTAGAGTAGTTGTGATCGGCCGACGATGGAAGGAAGAGGCGGAGGTGCGGCGGTGTCAAACTCCGATGGGGTATCAAATCTGGTTATGAGGCCTTATGGCCTACCCTTCGTTAAGTTGGTTGGGCCCTCACTGGGTTAAGTCTTTTTGTGTCTAAGGGATTTTCACCCAAGTTATGGGTTTTTTTTAACCCAATCTATAGGTTTGCACCCATTCCTAGTGATCTACGGGCAAATGGATGGTTGCATACATTTGCTCCAACTATTCAACTGATAAATCATTCCATCTTACTCTGGATATTATGTG
This sequence comes from Argentina anserina, assembly GCF_933775445.1. Taxonomy (NCBI): domain Eukaryota; kingdom Viridiplantae; phylum Streptophyta; class Magnoliopsida; order Rosales; family Rosaceae; genus Argentina; species Argentina anserina. Next base: position 12,923,026 of record NC_065878.1, on the reverse strand, counting down.
TCATACACCAGTTGAGGTCTCTAAGCAAGGTGTAATATCTTCTATAGGGGTTTTATTGGAACGCTTGTTTTATCCTCTAGTAGTTGTAGTTTTATTTATGCTCATTTTATAATAAGAGTTACGTGTCATAGATTACATTGTACCGAGTGATCTTAGATCACCGTTTGATGTCATAGAGCAATATAATCCATGATGTATGTAGCCTTCTAGTCCTTGTTTAATAGAAACTATTTTCTTAAAAAAAATTATCAAAAGGGACAAAGAAATTTGTGTAATTCCACTTGCTGGTAGTTTACTATTCACCAATGGACTTGTTTCATTAGCTATGTAAAGTTGTAAACAAATCTAATTTAAATTTGATTTCTTTTTTCAGTTTTCAATTATAAACCTGCCGAAAACAATGTAGTTGGAGCACCTAATATTGATGTGTATGAGAACTTCCTGATAAACTAAAGCAGCAGTATACGTGTCCTTATCAAATAAAATTTAGCAACAATACTTATCTAGTAGAACTAGGCATCGTAGTATCGTTTCAGACTAGTCTCTGTGTTCTACTCTAATTGTATTTGTCAATATCTATCTGATGTAATCCCTATTTGGGAACACTTGTAATTCTACATGTATATATACAAGCTCATGTCAGACTAAGAGGTATGCCTAGACATTCAACAATTCTCTCTCTAACTTTGTTCTTTCATGGTATCAAGAGCCTTCGTCTAAAGACCATTTTTTTTCCGATCCTTCTTCAATGGCTGATCTACCTCCTTGTCCTACTCCTCCTCACATTGGTATCCCTTCCTCCAGCGAGGTCAAAGATATTGTCCGAGCAACCCCCCCGCCCTGCTCCATTTGATCCTCTGACACCAACTGTGTCATCATTCTTGTCAATCAAATTAGATCGAACGAATTATCCACTCTGACTTGCTCAAATTCACCCTCTAATCAAGAGTCGTCACCTTATGGGACATGTTGACGGCACGTTGTCATGTCCTCCTTGCTTCAAAACAGATGCTGAAGGAAATCTCACCACTGAGATCAACCCTGCTTAAGATCATTGGCTTGCTAATGATCATATGGTTCTTGGCTGGATTAACAACTCCCTTACTCCTGCTGTGCTTGCTACTGTTGCGAGATCAACCAACTCAGCTTTTCAATCTCAAAATCATATCCTTCAACTCCAAGGATAGCTTCTTCGTATTATGAGGGGTAATTTGTCCATCTTTGATTTCTTGGATCGTATTAATTCTCTTGCGGATAATCTTGCTCTTGCTGTAAGTCCAATGAATGACCAGGATCTGGTGGCCATCATCATGAATAATGTTGGTCTGCTTTATGAACATACTGTTGCTTCTGCACAAGCTAGAGACACTCCCATCACATATGATTCCCTTAAAGCTTTGTTGCTTTCTGCCGAGCAACGACTTAGAGATCATCAACAAGCTGCACTTGATGTTTCTTTTCTCCCAACTGTATTCCAAGTCACAACAATCAACATGGACGAGGCCGTGGACGTGGCTCTTCATTTTCTTATCCTCCACGCAACAATAATTTCCTCAACAACAATCAGAACTTTGGGAGAGGAAACAATGCCAACCGCGGAAAGGGTACCTCCGTGCTTGGTCCTGCGCCAACTTCGTTCAACAACAATAACTCTTCCCGACCTACTTGTCAGATCTGTAATCGCGTTGGTCACATTGCTCTAGACTGCTTTAATCGTCTCAAATTATCATATGAAAGTCGTGTGCCTTCCCGGAGACTCAGTGCCATGTCTAGCTCCACATCCAGTCCTTCTGACTCAACTTGGTTACTTGATAGTTGTGCCAATACACATTACTCCTGACGTTAGGAACCTGCAACAGTCTCGGGAGTATCCATGCAATGACAGGGTTGGTGGCATAGGTAATGCTATTTCAATTTCACACATTGGTTCCAATACTCTCTCTTCTTCCACACACAAGTTCACATTATCAGATATTTTATATTGTCCTAGTGCTTCTTTTAATCTTCTATCTATTCATCGATTTACTTCTGATAATAATTGCTATCTTCTAATCTTTCCTGAATGTTTTATTATTAAGGACATCCGGACGGGGAAGATCCTCTCTAGAGGACCAAGTGAGAATGGCCTTTACCCTCTGCGTCTCTTCCAACAACAAGGTCTAGGTCTTCAAGCACTTAGCTTTTGTAGGTGCCAAGGTTTCTGCTCAAGTTTGGCATTCCAAGCTTGGTCATACTTCTTCTAGGACTTTGTTTCAAGTTTTATCTAATAAAGCCGTGCCTGTTGCCGGCAGTAGGTCTCTTTCCTTTGTTCATCTTGTCCTTTAGGCAAGATCACCAAGTTTCCCTTTGTACTTTCTAATTCAATAGCAAATAAACCTTTGGATTTAATTCATTCCGACGTGTGGTCATGTTCAACGTATTATGTCAAGGTTTTCGTTACTATGTCTTATTTGTCGATGATTATTCTCGTTACTCTTGGTTGTTTCCCATGAAACACAAGAGTGACACACTCTCCATTTTCAAGCATTTCCATACGTATGTTGAAAAACAATTTTCTTCTTCCATTAAACAGTTCCAGAGTGATGAGGATAGTGAGTATATGCCCCATGCCTTCAAGATTTATTTATCCTCTCATGGCATTCATCATCGTTTTGCCTGCCCTAAGCATCCTGAGCAAAATAGACTCGTTGAGTGTAAACATCGACACATCGTCGACACAACTCTCACTCTTCTTGTTCATGCACATATGCCTCCCACATATTGGGTGGAAGCATGTAACACAGCTCTATATATCATCAATCGACTTCCTTCTCCTCTTCTAAAGAATCAAACACCATACACTCTTCTTTTTTCACAAAAACCCTAAGTATAACTTCCTCCGCAAGTTTGGATGTGCATGCTACCCCTATCTTTTCGACCCTACAATAACAACAAGCTACAGCCGCGATCTAAGCAATGTGTTTTCCTAGGGTATTCACTAAACCATCAAGGTTATAGATTTCTTGATCTCAAGAAACAAAAGGTTTACTTATCTCGCCATGTTCTCTTCGATGAGAGTACGTTCCCTTTTAGCCAGGCCAATCTCACATCCCCTCCAGGTATGTCTCCTTCCTCTTCCTCTTCCTCTTCTTCACTTTATTTTATAACTATCACTGATGTCCCGACTCCAATGCATCATGCATCTCCATCTCTTTCTTCATGCCTCCACCCTTCACTATCCCACACAACACACACTCCCACTACTCCACAGTCATCTACGTCCTCTAGTTCAACCACGTTGCTTGATACTTCTGTGGATAGTGCACATGTCTCTCGTCAGGTACATTCTCAAGAACCCTCTCATAATATGCAAACTCAGTTGAAGGATGGTATTGTTAAGCCAAATCTGAAATATGCTATGCTTGCCTATGTACCTACTGATATTTTTGAGCCTACATGTTATAGTAAAGTTGTCAAAGATCCCAATTGGTGCCAAGTTATGCATGAAGAACTCACTGCACTTGTGAAAAATGACACTTGGGAATTAGTACCCTCCACAGCTTCAATGAATGTTCTTCCTTGCAAATGGATATTCAAAGTTAAATGAAAGGAAGATGGTAGTGTTGAACGTTACAGAGCACGTTTAGTAGCAAATGGTTTTCATCAACAAGAAGGCTTGGAATTTGCGGAAACATTTATCCTGTTGTTAAACATTCTACCATTCGTCTTGTTCTCGCTCTTGCTGTCTCAAATAATTCGCTAGTGCAGCAGCTTGATGTTCATAATGCTTTCTTGCATGGTCATCTCACTGAAGACGTTTACATGAAGAAACCAGCTGGTTTTGTTAACTCTGAGTTCCCTCATCATGTTTGCAAGCTCAAATGTTCTCTCTCTGGTTTAAAGCAGGCTCCGAGGGCATGGTTTCAGTGTTTTACTGACTACTTAGAAAGCTTGGGGTTCAAGGAATCCTTTTCTGATTACTCCATGTTTACAAATGCTGCCAATGGTGTGTTCCTCATTCTCCTTATCTATGTTGATGACATTCTCATCACTGGTAACAGCTCAGCTCATCTCACTCAACTTATTTCGGATTTGGGAATAGTGTTTTCGATGAAAGATCTTGGTAATATTCATTATTTCCTTGGCATTGAAGCTTCTTATGATGGTCCCGCTCTCTATCTTACTCAAAAAAAGTACATTTTTGATCTTCTTACTCGGACTAAGATGCTTGAGGCCAATCCATGGTCTACTCTGGCTGCTTTTGGTAAGAAATTAAGCTTACACTCAGGAGACAAATTAACTGATCCCACTGAATATCGAAGCGTCGTCGGTGCCCTGCAGTACCTCACTCTAACTCGGCTGGACATCTCTTATGCAGTCAATCAAGTTTGTAGGTTCATGCATGCTCCTACACCCACTCATTGGATTGTTGTTAAACGCATTTTTCGTTATCTCAAGTTTTCTATTGATTATGGTCTAAGTATCAACCTGGTTCCATGTATGTTAGTGCTTATTCTGATGCTGATTATGCTGGTGACCCTGATAATCGACAATCTACTGTAGGATATTGTGTCTACTTAGGACCTAATCTCATCTCTTGGAGTTCTAAAACTCATCTCTTGCCTTTACAGCTGCTGAGCTTTCGTGGCTTCGTTCCATGTTTCGTGACTTGAGTGTATTTCTTCACACTCTTACAATCTGGTGCGATAACATGTCCACTATTGCCATGGCCTCTAATCCTGTTTTCCATGCTCGCACCAAGCATGTCGAAGTCGATTACCATTATGTCTGAGAGAAAGTGATTCGGAAGGAGCTTCAGGTTATTGCTGATCAAGTTGCAGACATTTTCACAAAAGGCTTGTCTTCTACACATTTTCATTTTCTAGTTAACAAGCTTCATGTTCTTCCCAGACCACTTAGCTTGCGGGGGAATGATAAACCAAAGTAGTAGTATGGGTGTCCTTATCAAATAGAATTCATCAACAATACTTCATCTAGTAGAACTAGGCATCGTAATATCGTTTCAGACTAGTCTCTGTGTTCTACTCTAATTGTATTTGTCAATATCTATCTGATGTAATCCCTATTTAGGAACACTTGTAATTCTACCTGTATATATACAAGCTCATGTCAGGCTAAGAGGTACACCTAGACATTAAACAATTATCTCTCTAACTTTGTTTTTTCACTGCCAACTGCTGGAAGCTATGCGGTCTGGACAACTGGCAGCGATAGATTAAACTGTTACGAACCCGGTATCTACTATTTCTTCATTAAATTTTACAGCGATCTGAGGATTGTGGTATATGTATACAACAAATTATGTACAACTTGCTACTGAATGTATGTTTACTTTGCTTTATCAGGTGTTTCATTATTTTCTTCAACGAATATGTAAATTCTACAATGTACGCCCCTCTTGCTTATAAAATTCATTACGATAAGGTTGATGGGTTATGTTTTCTTAAACATTCTCATTTGTTGCTGAAAACTTATCCACGTCTAATTGGTTTTGGTTGTGTTATAAAACTTAATATATGTGGAAAAAAATCAATAAAAAAAATTATCGTCTTTTTCTCTCTACCCTATCCGTTAAGGTTTCAAAGAAGATCAAAAAAAATTTCCAAAACATCGACATGGCTGATCAATCCCTTGCTCATGGTTCCTCCTCTCATTCATCAGGTCCAGCCCGTGCAGTTCTCAGTTCGATGGGGCAAGCAGCGGCGCTTAGTCGTCACTCCTATCTTGTGGGTCGCCTTCTTGGACCCAAATTTCCTGGACTTAGGGCATGATGGTGATCATATGACATTTACATCATGTCTCTCTATCCATGATGTCAGAGAGCGGTACCTTTTTCAATTTGATAGGACAGTGGAATGGGTACGAGTGTTTCCTAATGACCCTTGGTATGGCGGGACTGCGCCCGTTGAGGAGGTTCCATTGTTCAAGTTGATGACTTGGGTCCCCGTTCATGGTCTTTCAGCCAATCTAAGATATAAATAGGTGTTTTATTGTATCGGTGACTCTTTAGGGAAGGTGGAGAACTTGGATTTCCCAGTGCTAAATCGGAAGGATGAAGAGCAACACATCAAAATCAAATTTGAAGTTCGTGACCGAGTTCAGAGTTGGATGTTGTTTGAGGCGTCAGAGACTTTGAAGCTGTATATCTCTTTGGCTTTGAGAAAATCAAGGGTTTTTGCTCTTTGTGTGGATTGTTTCAACATGATGTCGATGGTTGTGATGAGTTCTTAATCTTGGAGTGACTTGAGTTGTATGCAACGATTGTCACTCGACATGGCAAGGCTTTCTTTTCTGTCAAATATTTCCCTGGAGAAGCAGGTATGTGCCCTTGATGCAAGCTTTGCGGTGGTTCCACTATCTAGTGCAGAATTGGGTGCTAGTCATGAAGAGGTGGGTAACATTTTAGCTTTTGCGTCTTCATCTTCCTATTCGAAGGTTTCTGGTCTTGTTGATTCTGATTCAAAGATGCCGAGTGTGGAAATGGAAATGGAGTCGAGACGTTCAGTGTGCCATGGGACTAGAATAGTGGCAAATCTGTCGCCATTTCTAGGTGATCAGATTGTTTTAGGTAATGTGGGGCATACGATGTTTAAGTCAGTAGTTCATGTCCCTTTTTTGGTCAACCATCTGAAACGCATTGCTACTATTGAGCTCTGGCGTCCTTGGAAGAGGTACATGCAATCTAATTCTGTTAGTGTTGAAGAAAATATGTCAATTGTGGTTCAACACAAGAATGGGAAGCTATGGGTTTCTCCACAAGCTAAATGTAGGCGTGGTCGACTAAAAAGGAGTACTAATCGCCCTAAGGTTGCTCATGATTAAACTTGGATGCCCCAGAATTTGTTGGAAAAAGGTCTCGACAAGGAAAATTGCAGCAAAAAAGAAGAAGACCACATCGGGGTCCCTCCTCCTTCAATGGAACTTATTCCATTTGATGGTTTTAATTATCAGATGGTGGTTCCTACATAGCATCAGATTCTAAGGGACTCAGGTCTTTCTGGTAAACCGGTAAGGAAGGAGCAGGCTCCGTCTGCTGAACAAGTTTGATTTTGAATCGCGTTGTAGCTTTACAATGGTGTGGTTGTTAAAATGTATTCATCTTCTACATCATATGTATTATGTTAGTTTTTGTGCTTCATGACCATGAAAAAGTTGGTGAATTTTGACTATTTAAGCTAATTTCTTAGGATTTTCTAGTTTTTGTAGTCATAAGAGATAACTCTTTTTGTTGACCTTCGGGTGTGTTGTCTTAGTTCTGCTCGCTGAAATGCAATCTGGTTGACGTTTTGATTAAAAAAATGTGTATATGTTGTCAACTTGTTATTATATGAGAATGAGTCACTTATATGCATTAAAATATCGACAAAATTAAGAAATGTGAATATCTGAATTATTTTACCTTATATCAATCAAATACTCTTAAAACTTTTATAAACAAATAAGAAATATTTGTTACTAAAATCATAACATTATTTACCAGAAGTTTAAACATAATTCAAGAAGGAGGGGTGCACTATTTTCAGAAGTAATCCAGACATATGAATTATAATCTAAATGGTGATCGATGATGCTGATATTTGACCAAATACTTATTTACGGTGAGTTTTGTATTAAGAAACTCACCAATAATGTATAATTCAATATTTGTTTGGATGCGGAGACCTCCGTCTTCTTTTGAGCAATCTCAAGGAGCGAAACCTAGGTTTTGATGGCTAGCACCTATGTCTTTACAGAGCCCAAATCGCGTCGAGGAAGTGGCACCAACAAGCGTGATGAGCTTTGTGTTAGGGCCCGTCCAGAATTTCACCCTGAAATTTGAAACAAGTCATGCGGGATCCACCTAAAGGAAAATCTATTGAAAATTCTACATGACCTTTCTTGAAAATAGAAAACCCTAACTTGTTAAAATACGGTACACTTCTAAAATCAATCAATCATCCAACCTTAACATATGGAGCCTCTGTGCTCCCAATTCATCTACCAAACTCCACAACTAATAAATTTTGAGGAGTCACATATTTCAAATGATATATTCTTATATCAAGAGTATCATAGTAGTAAATAATAAGTTACTACCTAATTAGCAGAAGCAGCTCGGTTGACTATGCTTTAACTTCAAGTACCCTTGACCTCAATTAAAAACGAAGGGCCTAAGAGAAAGTATTTAAAACAAAACATGTTAGAGGGATTGGACAAAAATCAAATATTGAATAAAATAAATAATTATGGAAAAAATTGGACATAAACCCATTTTTAGAGCCCCATTTAAAGTTAACCCACACCTAAACACCTAAATAATTTTTAAATCTACACTCAAATGAATTACTTCAACATTCCTTATAGGTTTTATTTCTATAAATGCATTTTTTTCGTTTTGGCCGGCTTCACTATTTTTCCCTTTTGGTTGAAAAAGGAAAACATCTCCTAGAGAAGTAATTATGACTAATCAATTTTTATTTCCTTATATAATCCTGATTTTATGTTACTGACATGAAGACATATTCTATATATATGCTCATTTCATTTCTAACACAAATCTATAGTTATTATCTTTCTTATATGTAGGTAGTCTATTTTGAAAGAATTTCATACATATTTTTCTCAATGAGACTAAATGTTACCGCCTAATATTGAGAATGCAAGATGTAAGACGAGGGAAATCATGTATGGTACTTCTCGTCTACTCTCCTAGTCATAGTTGAAGAAATATTTTGAAAGAGAAGAAAAAAAATTAGGAGATATGAGATCAAGAAATATAAAATGATCTAGTAAGTACTTTACACATTATGTTAAAAGTTTCTCATCGTAAGGTACTCATCTTTTGCCTAGATAATATTGTCTACCTTATAGGTATATTTAAACAAGACAATGTTGTCTTCCTTGCAGGTATATTTTCTTATGATAAAAGTTTCTCATTGTAAGGTGCTCATTTTTTTCCTAGATAATGTTGTCTTTCTTATAGATATATTTTCTTATTTTAAATAAGATAATGTTGTCTTCCTTGTAGGTATATTTTCTTATGCTAAAAGTTCCTCATCGTAAGGTACGTATCTTTTTTCTAGACAATGTTGTCTTCTTTGTAGGTATATAAAGCAATACACCTCTTAACGAGGTATGTATTCAAAAAACTCATATACAAATTTCAAGTGTTATATGTAAATATTTATGTTATGTATTTTACCTCACTCTTAGAGGTTAAGTATATCATCAAATGACTCTTATTAGTTAGATATATTATAATATGTATGATGGAGTCTAACCACTACAAAGTAGTATAGTGGATCTTGTCTAGTTAGGTGTGCTCCCGCCTCCCAGCCTAGGTTCAATTCACGAAACTATCAAAAGTGGTCAAGGAGGGGCTGCAATGTCCCTATAGGAAGACCTCCCCTAACAGATTAGTCCTAGATACCGTGAGTTTACTAATATTTATGTAATTATGGTAATAATAAATTACCTATAATCAAGATAGCAATAAATTAAGCTTTAATCAGGGAATAATCTCAACCAATTTTGGTTAGGATGGGGTAAATTAGCATGGAATCAGGATTGTGGTTTTTAATTTGGGTTCATGGCATGTTTAGTAAATATTTATAAAATTAGGTACTTTTATCCACGTCCAAATATATATTTTAAATTAATAATCAACCTAATAAATTGAGGTTTGAGTAATTAGGGGCTTATGACTCCGATTCTTGTAGTGGTTAGGCCAGATTGCTATCAAAATTTGTGATCGCCAAGCCACTGACTTGAACTGTGTCAGTGTTGAGATTGCAGTCCTCAGAGCTTAATCGACACCTAAACTTCTGGGTTGCATCCGCTTATGTCTTTAGAGACTAGCGACGGCGGCGGTGCGGTGAGAAATCATTGGGAATGGAGGGTAGCAGTTGGTAACTGAGGAGGAGGAAGGAGCTGCTACTGGCTTTCAAGTTTTTATTAGGGGGGGAGGTATGATCTGAAAAAGGAATGCTGAATCGATTATTGGTGGTGGTGTGGTTGATCAGTGGCCAGAGTTGGCTAATCGACATTGGTAGAGGGAAGGAGAAAGAGAGTGAGCTCAAGGAAGAAGGAAGAGGAAAAGAAAAGAGAGAAAGAGGGTGTGCGGCCGAGAAAGAGGATAGAGAAGGGATTAAAAAGTTTAGGGTGCCAATGTGTAAATACAATTTTTCCCTTATGTAAAATTAAATCCAAATATGACGTTTAATTTTGGTTGCTAACAATTATTACATACAATAGCCGTTTTAAGCGTGTAACCCAACGAGTTCTACGATTTTCATGAAGAAAATTTTCTGAGAAACTCAACGAGTCAAAAATCAACTCTGTAACCCCTCACTATAATGTTTCTGAGTAATTATTCACTCAAACACATTTGTTTTCACCCTCGTACAATAGAAATCGGACCACCACCCAATTAATAATCTCCGAGGAAATACTTATAAATAAATTGTAAATTTTCAGGATAACACACTTCGGCAGTGTCCCCTGGATGCTTATCCTAGTTTGGCGACTTTGATCATAAAAGTTGTATGTTGGTTCAACGATGGAGGTGTGGATCTCGGTTGGGCGCGGATCAGTGCTGGAAGGTTATGGTCAAAGAGCCGTGAAACATCTCCTCATACCCGCACAGTGCCGACAAGCCCAGTCTAACGACGACAAAGGGCACACTGCCAGACAGGGACGAGAGAAGCCCACTTTTGTCTCAGAGCGTTTTAATTTTTTTTCCTTCTTTAGTAGCATATCCGTAATCCATTATAGTACTTGCAGTTTTATAATACATTAAAATTTGTATATTGGACGAACGAACTTATAATGCGTTCTCTAAGTTGGACAACCAATTACGTATCGATCTCAAACAAAACATTTTCGAACGTGGGATTGATTATTGGTTATAAGAGGCTGATGTGAAAAAATTAGAGCAATGTTAGTTGAATCACATTTTCTATTACATCATATATCTCATGGGATGAGGCGGCGATAAAAAATCTCAAGTTATGTATGATTCGCAACCCAATATATACTGGTTGATATAAAAAATTAGAGTAAATTAGATGAACCACATTTCATAGGGCATTTCCACTAAGGAAATTTTTTTTTGCATATTTTAAAAGGATAACTCATTAACTGATTTTCGATTATATTTCTATATCTCCACCGTTTAACTTTTAGAGTTTAATGTGTACATCACCTCTGTAAAATTTTAGTTAAAATAATGATCGTCAATGTATCAAACTTTGTGAAAACAATAGACGCGTCAAATTTGTCAAACAGGAACCGTTCATACTTATAAGTTTAAATCGCATTTTTGAATGCTTTAAAGACCTCTAATTTGCTAAAACTTTACAGAGGTGATCTACACATTAGACTCTAAAAGTTGAACAGTAGAGATGTCGAAATGTAATCGAGAAGTTGGTCAAGTGACATATCCCATTTTTAAACAAAAAAAAAATTAATCCCTCACTAAAAAGGACCTATATATGGATTCAGATCCTCTCCTGAGCAGGGGAATGACCTGACCTTGCTGACCTATTACAAGATGATGACTCATGTCCGCCATGATCTAATGGCATACAATCCATTTTAATTTTACTATGATGCACAGACACACAAATTTGTTTTCAGACACACTCAGATACGCAATGGACACATAGTGTCCTCAATGGACACACAATACACAGGAGGCAGAATGCATTCTCTCTTCTTCTTCTCTGCAAAAAAGGCCGACACTGTTGTTGGGGTCAAGGGGGTCGAGGGTGAGGGGGATTTGGAGGGGGTTGACGAGATGGTCGAGTTGAAGGAGAGCTTGGAAGGGAATTTGGATTTGGTGGGTTGGCGGGGCGGTGGCAGAGAGGGAGAGGTGGGAGAGAGAGAGGAGGTTTGGCTAGGCATAGCTTCCCACTGAATTTTTTTTTCGTTGATGCAGAGAGAGAGAGAGATCTTTTTTTAATCATATATCAGTGTTTAACTTGTGGTGGAATTGAGGGGGCAGCCAAGTTTTCGGTGGAGGATCAGAGGACGAAGAGAGGTTGAGATTTCAGAGAAAAGAAAGAGGAAGAAGGAAGATTGCTGGGATTTAGAGAGAAAAAAATTCATGAAGTGGTGTTTGGTTCGATTAATGGAGTTTATATGAAACCATCGCTTAGTAATTGCCTTTTGTTTCGGGAGAAATAAAGTGATTTCCATTTGGTGAGATTGGAGTTTTGGTGGTGTCCTCTGTAATCCAAGAAAAAGGATGAGTGGATTACGGGTAAGGTCATCTAAACAACCCAAAAGAATCATTATGTTTTTGTATTCCTTTATTTAATGGATGTGAAAAACTGAAAATAACAATGGTACTAAAATTGTACAAGTTTTTGTTTGACGAAAACGGAAATTATTAATTGTTATCCTTATTAATGATTGTGAGGGGTTCTTTTAATTTAGGAGATAACTATGCCAAAATTAACTCAATAACCTGAAGAATTGAATTAATTTTGTGCTTGATTCAAACTAACAGAGCTTTGCAGAATAAGCTTGGCGTGAGAGCTGAAAACGCACGGCGGTGGAAGAATTGGGCAAGTTTTGCAGGGTTGGTTTCTAGAAGAAAATTTGGGTTTCAAGGTGAAGTTCTTGAAGGGAAATGGCTAAGGAAACTTACAGCTTGAAGGCATGAGTGCATGAATGCTTAGGCTAGGTTTTTTTTGTGTGTTTTTCTTCAATTCCTCCCCCCCTCCTTTTATAGGCTCGCAATTGAGGTGTTGGGTGTTTGAATGTAGTCAATCTCTCTTCAATTTTTCCCTTAATATATGCATTGAGGACAATGAAAAGACGGGTTGCTTAGGGTGGCTCTTCAGATCCCTCTGGGAAGGTAGATTTTCTCTCGTGGTTGATGCTGGGCAGCCAAGGCACTACACTTAATATCTTCTTGAAATTTGAAATGTCGGATTGGAAGAAAATATAAAATTGGGGATTCATGATTTCAAGAGATGGGAGGATACTTTGGACTAGCTTGAAAGCTTGCTCCGAGTTATCCGACTTATAACCATGGAGAATTTAGGTTGATGATGGGTAAGAGGTTGATGCGGGTATTTGAGAGGTGTGGGAAAACAGATTTTAGGAGCTTGTGCAGATTAAGACAGAGGTGGAGGAAATAGTTTGGGCTAAAATAATGTTGGGCTTTGGTCTTATATCTATAACGTTATTATCTAAAAAAAGGAGGCTCAATTCTCTTATTACCGTCACACTCTTACTGATATACACCGTTGGGCTTGAATTTCGGGCCCAAGACCGAAATTATCAACGATGATAAATCGATGAAGGAGTGTTCATGCGTTTTCGTAACCTTCCACACCATGCCAACTACTACAAGCCCCAATGATGCATGAATGCGGCTTGGGTCCGCATCAATGAGTGTTTGCTTGACGAATTATAGTTAAGTCTTCATAAAATCATAAGATCTCATGTGAATCGCGTGACGTAGTTGGCGTTCTATTGAAAAAAACATACTCGTTATGTGCATGATATTTCGGGTACCAACAATGATTATCTAATACAATTTTTTTTCTTAATTAGGTATATATACTTAAAAATAATATTTAATTAACGTGTCCAAAACGTGTCCATGTCTAACAAAAATTTCATTTAGTGTGTCTGCGTATCAAATTGTGTTCTTATTAGGGCTTCTTAAAAATTATGTGTTTCTCCTTCTCTCTTCTCTTATTTCTTTTCTCTTTGTTTTTTTTTTCGGTCGAAGCCGTGGTGGTTTATCTTCCACAAGGCCACTTGGAGCAAGTGAGTGACTTCATGGCTTCGGTTGATGATCTTCCTGCTCATCTGTTTTGCCGAGTTGTGGATGTTAAGCTTCATGTGAGTGTTTGTTTTTGGGAAATTTCTGGAACTTTGCAGATTCCAGCCGCCGTGGGCCGGCACTAGAGCTCTGACCAGCACAAACAGGAGCGTTGGGAAGGCGGAGCACGGCCAACACTATCCACGCCATCATTGCGCGTCGTCGGTCGCCAAAATGGGCAAATTCGCACCGTACGAACGTCCGCTACCGATCCTATATGCCTATATATATAGGCCATTTCTCCACAATCTAGACACTGGGACGTCGTTTCTTTTTATCGGAGTGACACTATACTTTCTTAAACGATGTTGCGATGAAGAATACGACGAAAGAGATCAGGATTGGAGGTTTATGCAGCAACCTCACTCAGAACTTCACCACCGATTATGGTGGACCTCCGATCTTGATTTCTTTTGTCTTCTTCTTCATCGCAACAACGTTTTGGAAAGTGTGGTGTCACTCTGACAAGAAGACACAGCCCCGCCTGCGTCTGGATAGTGGAGAAACGGCGGAGGTCTAGACGGGTGGGCACCATCTTTTGTGTGGGTTATATATAAACCATAATGGTAGAACTCGATCATCGATCATATACCGATATTTCTTCAACACAGGAAGAACAAGACTAATTAAAATGGCACGATATATCAGAACAGCAAGTCTTGTTTTGATAATTGCCTTTTTCGTTTTTCCGAGCATGGTGTTGAGTGAACAGTATTGGGTCGGAGGCGGTCCCGAAGGCTGGGGAATGTTTGAAGAAGATTACGTGGACTGGGCTGCTGACAAAACTCTCCATGTCGGAGATGTTCCCTGTAAGAACTAATTACTGCAGTTCTAATAGTTCTTTGATTTATCATTTTCTAGTTCGTAGAAGTTAATTGTGATGGTAATTGACCAGGTAGTTCTCTGTTTCCCAGTGTTCAGCTATGATTCAAAATTACACAATCTCGTTGTAGTAGCTAATAGCTACCTATATGAGCAATGTAATCCAGAGCCAAACTTGGGAGTGTATCAGACCGGCATGGAGACTTTTAACTCTACCGGTTGCGGGGACATATTATTTCTTCTGCTCATTTCATTGCCACCCATTTGCGATGAAATTTCACATCAATGTAACCTAGTATAATCTAAGTTGCATGCATGTAACATATATATGTTAGTAGTTTCTCTTTACGTTCCGAGTTATTTCAAGAAACAAGAGTACGTTATGTACCTTACGGTTTACAATCTCAGATATAAGTTTAAACTAAATTGAATCCTTGTTGAATTTGCAATCAGAGTCGTCAATACGGATTTTGGTTTGCATGTATGAACTCTCCTTATATATGGACATTACATGTATTTCAAATGTAGTACGTTGATGTGGCCGGCAAGATGTACGTACCAAGTAGAATGGAAAAAAAATAAAATGTACTTACATAATTAACATGACACTTAAATTTGAGGTCTTGAATCTTAGGCCGCATTTGAGGCCGACGAATCTTAAGATCGAAGAAATAATGAACACAGATAAAAAAAATGGTGCTCTCTATTAATAATATTCTGATAAAAACAATGATAGGCGAATGTACAATATTGTGCCACACAATATTATTAAAACATTTGTTATTCATAATTAAGCTAAACAAAAATTTTATTTTTAAATCAAGTACCTGTACTAATATACTAGACGTTTGTGAATTGAAAGAACTGTAAAAAAAAAAAACTGTAATTAGTGGGTTGTTATTGGATTTTACAGTCTTAGTGATATTTTATACCAATTATTCTCAAATCTTCCTAATTCCCACAAAGGGTTTCACCCTACTACATACACTAAAAGACGCTTCTTTAATTAGGATCTGAGAGAAGAAGACACCATTCTCCTTCCCTTAATTAAAGGTCTATGCTGCATAGTTCATAATGATAAACCCACTCCCTTTGTAGATGTTGAATTCTTTCGTGGTGCCCCTAGGACCAGGACGGATCCAGGATTTTTAAATAGGCTGGGTTAAATTTTTATTTAATAAAAAATCCAAATAAAAATTGATAAATTCAAACATACAAAAATAGATAAAATTGATATAATTTAACTATCTAATCTTAAATTGGACTCTACGATTTCTTGTAGCAAATTCATCAATCATTGAATCATTGTCGACACCATCAGCAAATTGTCTTTCAATGTGAACTATCATGTAGTGATCAAGGAATTATTCTTCTATTTTTCTCCAAAGTCGATTTTTAATAATTCTCAAAGCTGAAAATGCTCGTTTAGTCATTGTTGTAGAGACAGAAGAGTTAATACCAAACGAATCAGTCTAAGAATCAAGTGGTAGTCTTCTGCTAATCTTGTTTCAACCAACTTCACACATAAATCAGAAAGACTATGAATATTTTGGAGCTCAGGATGCTGACGAATAACTTCACAATAAAATGCCAATTGAAAATTCAAAGCGTGCAGCTCAAAAGAAGTAAAATCTTGGGGATAGAACCTTTTAGCAAGACTGCAAATATCATCTTCTTTGAAAGATTTAAAGCTGTCACGAGTAGCTAAGGTTACACTAAGAATTAGGACTTCCTTGGATTGCTTTGGAAATCGATCATCTAACTCTGCAGACTGTTTATCAATCACAACATTCACTATATCAAAATGATAGTAATGTTCTATTGTAATAACATCCCTCTGTTGGCTATGACGACCAATACCCTTCTTATGAGACGCATTCATATCTGTCACATCAATGCCTTGGTCGTCACAAAATAATACCACATTCTTGGTCTTCACAAAATGATACCACATTTGCAAATAAGCTTTCCCAACCATTTTCCCTCAACTCTTGAAGCTTTGTTTTTGTTGTTGTGATATGATTCAAGGCACTAACAATATCGATATATTTCTTTTCAAATTGTTGACAAAGAAAATTAGTGATTCCCATGACTCTATTCAGATGATACAAGACAAATACAAAATCAAAAGAGGTCATAGATAAATATATACCTTCAGTTTCACCACAAATATTTCTAGTAGGCCCATTATTTTTTAATGTTTTCTATCACTAGTTTTGTTGAATTGAATAATTCAATCAAGCTATTAATAGACTTAAAGTGACTTCCCTATCGAGTTGTTCCTGGTCTCTGCAAAGAACGAGTTTGATTAGCTTTTTCTTGTCTTAACCAATCCAGCATCTAACAACCTTTCAAGTTCATCTTCCTTAGTCAACTTTAACTCAGTACTACGCTTGGTAGAACCACCAACAAAATTCACAATGTTAATCAGCGATGAGAAAAATCTCCAAACAGCTCTAACTTCTTCGGATGCAGCAATAAAAGCAAGTTGTAAGCGGTGAGCGAAACAATGTACATAATAGGCATATGGACATTCTTAAAGAAACAATGCTTGTAGTCCATTCCATGATCCACACATATTTCTAGCACCATCATAACCTTGACCACGCATATTCTCCAGTAAAAGATTGTATTTTCCAAGTACCTTGCATATCTCATCTTTAAGAGTTTAGGCTTTTGTGTCAACAACATCCACGATAGCAAAAACTCGTTCTCTCACAAACTCTTTATTGTCAACAAATCGTAGGACAATATTCATGTGTTCCTCATTAGAAGAGTCTTGTGCTTCATCAACGCGAATACAAAAGGAGTTTTCCCAATTTCCTCCAGAATTCTACTTCTGATTTTGTTAGCCAATATATTAAGGATCTCTTTCTATATTGTTGGTGATGTATACTTCGCATTGAAATGAGCATTATCCAAGACTCTTAACCTCTGGATTGTTTCTTTCAAAAGCTTCTACTAATTCATTAAAATTTCCACGGTTATCTGAAGTTACGGACTCATCATTACCTCTAAACGCTAGTCCTTGAGTTGCCAAAAAATCAGACGCTCTCCACAGTTGTATTAAGACGCAACCGATTCTCCATTATTTTAGCTAGTGGTAATCTCTCTACCACTTTGTCAATATGAGTCAATGGATTCTTCAAATTTTGCCACTGCTGCATTGCAAGATGATGTGTAGAATTTACAGTACGGACATGACCATTTAAGGCACAACATGATCCCCCAGCTCTCTTCCAATTTCTAAAACCATCAATAGTAAATGTTTTATATGACCTATTTATATAAAAAAGGAAACACGGGAAACAATATGTACTATCTTTTTTAATTTAATACTCTAACCATGAAAATTTTCTGAACCATGACTCATTGAACCAATGATTTTGACCACCATCTAAGTGAGTTGGATACTCTACTAATGTAGGTTGACGTGTCCCAAGCGAAATATATGACAATCGAACCTTATCACGTAAATTAACATGATAGCTGTAGATTTGATGACGTACACCCAGATCACATTCAAGAGAGTTGAAGTCGATTTCTTGATTAGTTTCAACTGTTTGAGGCTCAATTCTTTTTGTTTGAGGTTGAGATGATGAAGAATGATTATTGTTATTTGAAGTCGGAGTAGCATGAGATGGTGAAGGATTTGTAGACGTCCCAATTGAAGACTCTGCATATTTTCCAAATAGCAAGTGTATGGCCTTTTGTTTCTTGGGCTTACTACCATCAGGTTGTGTAGGTTCATGATGCATTAATGACTTGAGTTAAACAAGTCAATAATAATGAAGAGGAGTTGATGACAAAATTTGATGAAGAGAAAAGAGTGGAAATTGTTTAAATAGAGGTTTCTTGGTACGAGGTTTTTTTACATAGTCTATCTAATTATTTCCTTGTCTGATTGTAAATAGTTTTCATTGTCTTAATTATAAAAGTTATTCTTGTCTTTTTGAAGTAGTTTTTCCTTGTCTATTTGGTACGGTTTGGTTTGCCATATTAATAAGGACAACTTTACTTTTTTGATTTTGTTTACACTTCAATTATTATGATATTATAAATTGCATGAACTAGATATATATAAGTATGCTTTATGCTTAAATAATCTATAAATAATGAATAAAAGTTAAAAAAAAACTCACATGGGCCCATGACATGTACTACCATCCTCCGTCACTGCCTAGGACCCTTGGTGCCTAAGGCTATTGCCTCTTAGGCCTCACCTCAGGTCCGGACCTAAATATCGTGGATTGGCCTTTGTCTTAATGAGGAAGAGATAATTGCTCAAGCTATAAATAGAGATTTATCTCGCCTGTTGTTAGTCACGAGAATTTAAGAATAATTTTTTATCGGTTTTGGCGTTCAAGGTTTAGATTTGAAGATATACTTTCTATCAAGCTTTGGGTTTATAAATAGCTATTTAAATACAAAGTGGAGGCATTTTGCGAGGTATGAATATATGTTTTCGGCACAGAGTTTTACAAAACCAGAAGAGATCATCTGGTGGTGGGGATAATTTTATTGGAGTATTGGAATTAAGTTTCCAAATTGGAGTACTGAATAGCTGAGCATGGGCTACAACCACAAACACAGTACAACAATCATGTAAACAACTTGAACACAAACAATCACAAGTAAAAACCAGAATTCAAACAAGGCGAGCTCACACAGTATACCAACTCAATAACGAGACAAAAAGCACCCAGCCAAATTATGAAATCCAGGAACAGGAGTAGAAGCGTGCGCAGAACTCAGATCATCCTCCGGTCTCCGGCTATCGTACAGGAACTAAAACATGCAAGAGATAAATATCTAGATTGTTAGATCCATATATAGAGGGATCAAAGGGAAAGACAAGCAACGATTGTGTAGCTAGCCATAGCTTGTTGCACTTGCACACTTATATTAACGGCGTGGATTCATGGGTCAGAATGGGTAAACCCGGTTATACATTGTTATAGATGGCAACAAATAAAGAAAGGTAGCAAATGATTTGAGGGGAATAAGACAATAGAAAACTGGGATGGGAAATAATAGACAGGGAGCACATGCTGATCGAAGCCCGAAGCATCGACTGATTGACGTATTAAAATTAATTCCGGACAAAAGCTCCAATAGGATAAAGTGAAATGAGATTCACATCTAAAATCAAATGACAATGAATGAAGTGGCTCAAATTCTTATAAACTCAATGTGGGATGTATTCTCAACACGTCCCCGCACGTGTGGTGAATTTTCAAGTCATACACGTGGATAATATTTTGAGTGATGTAGATTTCGTGTGGTCATTTGAGTTTCATACGTAGATGTGGGTAACCCGCTCTGATATACCATGATAAAGTGATCTGAGGTTCACATTTAAAACCAATTGACAATGAATGGAATAACTCAAACTTTTATAAACTTACATACTAGATCTCAATTCCTAATATGAGATGGATATTCCTAACACCATCACGGGAGATGATCAACTATGAACTTGTTGGAGAGAAAACCTAAGGTGAAGAGAATATGCCCCTATGCAGTATATCTGTGTGTGTATATATATATACATATATATATATATACATATGTATATATACATATACAGTCTCTATCCAGAGTGAAGTTCCAATTTTGACACACTTTTCGATCAATTGTTTTCACCATAAGCGATTCAATATTTAGGTATGTTATTGAAGATCATCTCTACAAAGTTTCATCAAATTTGACAATGGTTTGAGGTTTCAAAATTGAGATTTACACGAACGGTTTACGTTAAACATTTTTAATTCATTCATTGATTTAATCTAATTTCAATACCTTAACGATGTCCGAATTAGATGAAATTTTGTAGAGATGATCTTGAATAGCATACCTAAATATTGAATCACTTATGGTGAAAAAAATTAACCGAAAAGTGTATCAAAATTGGAACTTCACTCTGTAATTTCAGAGTGAAGCTTCACTCTGGATAGAGACTATATATATATATATATATATTTATACATATGAGATGAGATCATACACATATGGAAATTCTCGAACGTGTGAATTTCAATCCAATGAACATGATATAAATATATCTAGAACGATCTCATTGGTCATTGGCCTTACCCCCAATGGCCGGACATGCCATGCCAGTGGCCGCTTTTATCATCGGAAGAGCATATAAATTAAGTTCATGTCAATTAGTTAATATGAAGTAAATTAGCATCAAAAGTTTATTACGTGATCATGTACGTAATCTTGTGTGCATTACAGGAATTCCTAGTAGCTATTATTCTAATTACAGACGACGGTGTGACCTAAACATTATTTAACCAACGTACTTGGTTACATATATACATTCGGCCATGAAAAACCTATATATACGTAGGTATTTAGCATACATAGCAAGCTAGCTAATTAGATATTTACAATCATAATGGCCCGATACAGTAATGCTCTCGTGCTTGTGATTATTGCCTTTGTGGTAGTTTTTCCGAGCATGGTGTTGGGAGGAACATCTTATCACGTCGGGCGTGAAGCTGATTGGAACGATCATCTGTTTGATTACCAGGGTTGGGCTTGGGGCATCTGGTTCCACGTCGGGGATTCTCTTGGTCAGTGCTGTAATTTTTTTTTTTGGGTACATTCATAGTTAACCACATCTCTGATTCTAGCTTTAAGGAACCAAAAAAAGGAACTTAATTTCCCTAATTATTCCTCTACTGCTCTCTGTAATATCATTTGAATTAGAGTAGGTCATCTATCCTTAATACTCTCTAGTCTTGTTATAGCTCAGTTCCGTAATTAACTTGGTCCATTCGATCAGTAGGGACATCTCACAAACAGGCTGCTGAAGACTTGGTTTGCTAAACGGCTAAACCTAGTACGTGTACTTTAGTCTATCAATCCCTAATCGATCTCTAAGTTTCATCAGTACTCTGGATACGTGAAAGAAAATTGAAACAATTGAGGATGAAACAAATGACTGTTAATTATATAATTATGTGAAGTTAAGCTCTTGGACTTCAATGCATGTATCATTGCTTTAATGCTCTTAGACTAATTAAGAATATTTTTGTTATGTTGCATTGAATTATCGTTTCGTATTTCGTATTTATATTTTGTAGAGATTTGTCTTACATCTAGAGTTTGATCCTTTGTATTATTCCAGTTTTCAGTTACCATGCCGATGTACACTCTGTGGTTGTAGCAGCTAATCGTGAACTGTACGATGCATGCTCTTCAACTCCAAACTTGGGGGTGTACCAGAGCGGATATGAGGAATTAGTCTTGCCGGTTGCTGGAACCTATTACTTCTTCTGTGGAAATCAATGCAACCAAGGAATGAAATTTATAATCACTGTGACCTAGCTAGTTAAAATGTAAGTACATTGAAACCCTGTATTTCCACCTAGTTAAACTCTTTTACTCCAGTATTTAGTCATTTCCAATTGAACAAAGCCTGCATTTTCACCTACAAAGCAGCCATGTGCAGATAGCAGAATCTAGTCAATTACCAATATTTACTCTTTTAACTATCATTTCAAATGCTAGCTATTACCAAAAAAAAAAAAATCATTTCAAATGCTAGCTATAGGTTAAATGAGTCAAGGTCAAATTTGCAGAGAAGTCAATTCGATAATTTTAAGATCACATACAGTTGAATCTAGATAATAAATGTTTGATTAATTAATAATTTCGATTAAATAATAATTTTCTCTGATCCCGACTCGGATCCACATATATTACTAGGAATCTCGCTAAATATATAAAATAATATTCTTTTTGAAATATCTTTAGGTCTCATCGAATATATAAACTATAAAATAATAATTAATTTAATAAAATTTAAAAAAAAACTGAAAAATGATTAATAATTGATCAAATATTTAAAATAAATAGTGAATAAAATTCATAATACAAATTAAGAAAAATAATTATTTAAACTTAACATTTTAAAGTTAATTTTAGGGATGAAATTATATCAAATTTAGAAAGTGAATAATATACAATCCTAACTAAAAATAGACGTAGTAGTCATATTAAACGATTAACACAGTTCAGCTGAAATAATAATAAAACTCTTGTAAAATAATATTTATTAATTTATCAATAAATAAATAAATAATTTATTTATCAATAATATAATAATTATGTTAAAGTAATAATTTCTTCAAGTTCCGACATTATTCATTTATAGAAGTTTTATTATATTTCAAACTTTTTTTCCTTCTTACTAAGACAAAACCCTCGTTACTCTATATGTGAACTATATTCTGAATACTCCATCATAGTCGACCCCATACGTGATATAAACTATATGGGTAATGTTAATTTTGTGTGACTACAAGACATGCACAATCAACTTGCAATCCATCAATTAAGCGTACATCCTTATAAACACCGCGTTTTCAAAATCTCTCCGATATTTTCGATATATTTTCTGATATTTTCCTTAAAAAAATGATATATGTTAGGGGTAATCTCCGATAACATCAAGAATTAATTTCAGTTTACCTCCCTAAATTTTACACCTAAAATCAGTTCACCCTTTAAACTTTTATTTTAATCAATTCACCCCATATACTTTCAAATAACATAAAAAGGACAAAATTTAGATTTTATTGGTTAAAATTTGATAAAAAACTATCAAAAGAATGCTTCAAATCATATATGCAAGACAAAAAAAAATTCTAATAATTTTAGAACAAAACTAAAGGTTTAAAATTAGATCTCGTACCATAATTATCTATATAATCTAAATAAAAATCTGAATTTTGTCATTCTTTGATGTCATTTGAAAGTATAGGGGGTGAACTGATTAAAATAAAAGTTTAAAATGTGAACTGATTTTGGATGTAAAGTTTATAGAGGTAAACTGAAATTAATTCTATATATAATATCTCTAATATTTACGATATATCTTCGATATTTTGGAGAAATATCTAAAAACTTTCACTTAAAATAATTTATTTCAACTTGAGTTTGTCTTGGACTCTCGGAGATGAGTTTTTGATTAATTAATCACCTCGAACCTTGAGGTATATAAAAAAAAGACTAGAATGTAGTTCATCAATCGGCTAATTTTTAATTTTTCGTAAAGGGTATCCGGATGAGAAGTGAAGGCTCAAGTCTTAACTCTTAAGAGTCAAACCATATCAGTGACAAGTGCTCTCCTTGACCTTGAGAGAATCCAATATAAAGGATCACATAGTAATCTCATGAAAGCCATAAGATGATATCTAGAATTTCATGAAGTCAACAATCAATCTGGTATCTTATTGACGATTATGGTTAGTTTAGAGAAATATATGATCAATTATCGAGTTTGATTCATCTTTATTATTTAATTCTTAGAGGAATTGTCTGTAACTCGAAAGAGATATATGACTATCATGCTAACCATTATAATTCATACTATATGGCTCGTATGTCTTAGGTAGAGTACTGTAATTTTGTGGACCAACATGAGTCTTTTTAAGCACCTAGAGCATCTTTCTCGTACTAGATAAAGTTAATAATTGTATTTGTTTATATATAATTCAATAATAAATAAATAAATAATATCGGAATATGAACGATATATTTTTCCAATATCCCTGATATATCTTCTATATATCTGATATCTTCATTTAAAAAAAATGATATATATATCAATACCGATATTTTGAACTTTGCGTACAACAACTAATAATGTCCATATTTCCTCACGTGGGATTAATATATTTCTAACTATATCAAAGAACCACAATCAAAATAAGGAAATCGATCAACTAGCTAGAATTAAAAAGCTTTTGGTTTCGGATCATACTTTGAGTATTAGATAAATAGGTTGAGTAACTTGAGTTGCTTATTTATGACACGGTGACACTGAACCCTTAACTTTGATTTCGGATCTCTAGTAAATATAATGAAAAAAAAAATAGAGATGTGTTGCAAGATGAAAAATTGTATATTATTAAATGATATGGGGGCCTATATATATAGACATTACATCACCAGAATCCCGCAGGATTCGGAGTCCTAATCTATTATAGAGATCTGAATCTATCTCTAACAGGAAACATAATATGGCTAAGACATACAAAAATGTAGAATAATAATTCTCCCGGAACACTCCCCCTTGTGTCGCATGCCTAGGTTGCATGGTGTACACATCGTTACCTCGGTAAAAACCTTGTCAAGAAAAATAAAAACCTCTTGGATAAAAACAAAAGCTTGATCGAAGGGAAAAAGAGCACAACGCAGCGCCTACATTTGATAGCATCATATGAGGTAAACTCCCCCTGAAATCTACGAATAATTCCCCCTAATTAGTGTCATAATCATGGAGTACAAAGAACAACGTATACAACGTTCATTACATGTTTCTCAACGTAGTCTTGGGCCAATGATTAATCATTAATCTAGGCACACATCCTTATATCATACATGCTATACATAGCCAAACTTAGATCTTAGGAAACAAGATTGCATAACAACTCAAAACAAGAGTTTGCAATGAAAATCAGATTCTCGGGTAGAATGACCTTCACTCACTTAAACGGCCATCACTTATTCGTCACAATAGGTATCAGTGAACCGTAAAATGTTCTGGAAAGTAGACACCGGTGGATTTCCAATGACATAAAGTTCACAACCTTATTCGATCGGAACAGTTCACAGTATTCTGTCGAAGTTGACTGACTTGCAAATTTCTGGACAGAATTGTCATATTTTGCTTAAACGGTCATAACTCACTCAATATGATAGCTATGAACAAATGGTTGGTGTCTCTGGAAAGTAGACACATAGACCTTTCCAACGGTACTAAGTTCACCATATGTTATTGAGCGAGCTCTCCGATAAGTCTCGTTGAAGTTGACCTACGAAACTGGAAAGCAACTGATTTGTCACATTAAATGCGTCTTTCACAAAGGAATGGGGGAATGGACCAATGAAGGACTGATTTTGGTCCGAGACGGAACCGTACGCATCCTTTACACTACCAGTGTCGACTGCTATACCAAGGAGTACGTTGATGTTGCTAGAGCTGTTGGCGGCGTTAGTGTGGATATGATTTGTATTGGTTCACTAAGTGTAGAACTAAACCCATGTCAAAGGAGCAATGCAAGTCCAATAACAATTCATAGACGCATAGTTAATCACATCATAATGAAATCAATAATGTCCCAACAACACTTACATATATGAATCTATAGCTCATTGAATCTCTTCATCATTTTTACTTGGACGGAATCGAGAATGAAGAATTAGCTTTCATATGAAGACATATGGGTATGAGTTCTTGCAACCGATTGTACAACGTTCTCTCGAACGTCGTAATCTGATTACATAA
Organism: Argentina anserina; assembly: GCF_933775445.1. Taxonomy (NCBI): domain Eukaryota; kingdom Viridiplantae; phylum Streptophyta; class Magnoliopsida; order Rosales; family Rosaceae; genus Argentina; species Argentina anserina. The sequence continues at coordinate 12,897,077 of NC_065878.1, read as the reverse complement.
GCTCTCCGTGGTCTGGAGGCATTTAAAGTCCCTCGGGCACTCTCATATCTGCGTCAAGATCCCTTTACAGATATTCTATGACCACTATCATATGCTGCAAATAAGTTTTCATGGACACTACTACTGATCAAGTAGGGGAAATCAATTATGTCCATAACGAGATAATATAACTCATCGTATTCAATACTAGGATAATGAGACAATCTTTGCGCCATAAGTCTTGCAAATATCGCATGACTTCATCATTCTCATTACACTTAAGAACAACGACCAACATAATAAGTCTAGTTCAGCCTGTATTGATTCTTTCCACTTCGGTCAAGTTGCTCATCGTTGATGCTTTACAACGGAATAAGAGCATAAGCGAATACATCATTAATCATGAGAGATCAATCCATTAAACACGCGCGCGCGCTGTATACGATCAATTTGTAAGATTTCTATTCTTCTCTTAACATCAACAAAAGGAGTCTGTAGCGTCCCACAGAAACTTAGTTGATACACATGTTTAGAGAATATCTCTTGATGATGGGCGAAATACTTGTGCCTACGCACCTCGCTTCTTTCTGGCTTTAGATCCAGAGAATAATGGTCTACCTCTCATCTAGGTAGGAGCCAAGACTGAAGCTATGACCCTTACTAGTCCATCTTTGTGTTTGCCGCCCATGTTTTGTGGTGCAATACGACGGGTGCCGACAACACCACAACGTACGATGGTGTCATCGCCGGCTTCCTTCCTACTGTCAGGGATGGTCCCAACGGTGCTAGGACTAGGTCATATGAAATTCTCCCATATTCTGAGAGTTCCAACTTTACCAGCACATCACAGCATTTATGTGCGATCTCGTTACTTTGGCAATATGAGTAAAGTCATTGAGCATCGAATCTTTGATTTTCTGGAGGTTGATAATGCATTGCACATTTCCTCACTTTGAGTAATGCGAGATCTTAATCAGACATAGTGCCACATGACGTCAATTCTTGGCGTTAAAACCGGAATGAGAGCATTCCATATCTCCTAACGACGGGAAGTATGTCTCATCAAAGTGACTGTCTGCTAATATCACAGGATAGAGATCAACAGTTGTATATTGGAAATAGAACACAAGTGTTGGTGAGTCATAAATCATAATCAACCAAAATACTTAACAGTTTCAAGTAGACCCATTGAGATAACTACAATAGAGGCACATAAACAACTTTAACCAAATAGCCATTTAGTGAAAAGAACGTTGGGATCGTATCTAGTAACCATCTGGTACGCAGTAAACGCTTGGCAAGTTGTGGATCTGAAACGAATAAGTGTCGCTGCATGCCACATCATTACATATCCCTATGCAAAATCCGGCAGGTTAGTACCCATAACCAAGTTCGAGCTCTGCTAGATCGTGGAGTGAATGGACATAAGGAAAAATATGTTCAATGACGATCCCAGTAGACATGCAAAACGAAATCATCAAAGTCATGGAGGTGAACTCTCCAACGGTATCCAATCAAATAGATTCGAGAGAATAGGAAGGGTGGTGAGCCCTTAGTATGATGATCATAGCTAAAACTTTAACAAATGCAGCGTTTTTTGTGGATAGTAAAACGACGTGTGACCAACGCGTCGATGCTATTAACCTATACCATAAACATACTGAAAAATGTCTGCATTCGATTGGATAGGGTCCACTAATATCACCTTAAATACTTTGTAAGAATGAAATATTCTCGGTTGGAGCCTTAGCAAATAAGGATTTCCTTGAAATCTTGCAAGAGAACAAGCTTTGCAAAATGAGCGATGGGCATCAGAGATTGCCATGGAGGCATTAGAAAACACAAGAGGCATCACAAGCTCCTGTGAATGAGGGGATGCCGCCACCAATGGCCTGAATGCCATGGATCCGCCGAGAGGGGCAGGCTCGGCCTCACCGTGTCCAGCACGGGTGAGGTGATCCTCCATTCACTTTGTGACCATGAAAAATAGATGATCATGTGAATTTCAAAGAACTCGAATCATATCTCGTTCAAAATGACCAAAACATGATCATGTCAAAACCGAACCAATGATTTAAAGAATCTTGAGTTACATAAAGCTACTGCTGCAGACATGCAAAGTTATGTCCGCAGGCTAACAAAGTTACTGTCTAAGCATGAAAAAGTTACTATCAATGGAATCTGACAGATTTATTCCTCTCCATTCTTAACGCAAATATCAAGATGAAAATTCATCATTGGCATATAGAGCCTTTGAAAACTTAGGAAGGCACGAAGGTATAAAACACAATCTCCGCACGAGATCCGTAAAACAACTACCTACACCGTAGGACAGTGTGGGTGGTTATGAAATTAGCAAGACAATTGATTTCACGGAGGGACATGCTCAAAATAAAATTAAGAGACTCAACGACGCGGTGAACTTCTCTAGACAATACGTCGTAGGATATTGTAAGAGGGTGGATTGAAACAAATGTGCAATCCCATCGAGTGTATCACATGGCATTAAAACTACATTCTTCAACTTAAAAGTTAGAAAAACATGGTATTAGAGCAATTGAATACCAAACAATTTGGGTGGTAAAAACCATCCAATTGGTGCGAGTAGTCACACATAATAAGTAAATCATTTGAGCTGTGAAACAACTTGGAGAAAACCAGAAAATTAACCGGAAAAACCATGTCAAAATAACTCAAAACAGGGTAAAATTTGAATTGGGAAAACGTGGCAGTAAAAACTGCCGGAAAATGACGAGAAACGATGAAACAATCGTCGAAAACCGGCGGCGCCGATTGCCAGAAAACCGGCCGGCGGCGGTCGGAGCTGGCTGGCAAGGAGGCCGGGGCTGCATGTCCAACAGGGGACGCTGGAAGGAACCAGGATGGTGGTGTCGGAAACGCCGGCAAGTGGCCGGACGGCGGCCAATACGCCAGAAAACGTTCCGGAAACGCCGAAAAAGTAACCGGGAAAAATGACGTCAATTTTGACGTTCCGAGATCCGTTTTCCAAATTTTAAGTTCCAAATTCACAATGTAGTGTTATTGGAGTCCCATGTAACCCAAAAGCGGCCAATTTAAAAACCACGTGATTTCCAAACATTGATCATTCATGCTAGGTTTAAGGCAAATAAAATTCTCACGAGTTCATCTAATGAATACGAGAAATTTTATTAGAGATACCAATATTTAATACAACACAAACAAGCTTCCAATTCCAATAGATGACATAAGCTAAAGTCGAGCAAGAAACATGGCAATGTCAATGTCATACTTGAAAAATAGTAAGCAAAAAACATAGTCAAAATAGATTAACTAATCAAAAGTCCGTAGCAACAAAATCTTGCATATCGGATCAGGCGGAGCCTTAGCGTGAGGCTAAAAAATGTGCTTACTTTAGAATGGAATAATGTTACGTTTCCATCTCCAAAATTCCCTCAAGAAATAGATACAGGTGCCAAAAATGGCATGCGTTTCTTGGATGTGGAGTATGCATTAAGGTCAACTCTGATAATATAAACGTCTATGACGTGTTTTGAGTCAGTAGTATGGATCGGAAACTTTATAGCTAGGTAGGGTCGATTGAGTATCTAATACTGTAAGTGTTCATATCTTCAAGTTAGTTCTGATTAACTATTATTCAAATGACATCTAAATTGTTTTCATCTTACCCATGTTCCAGTTTTTCATTACGATTCAAGCTTTCATAATGTCGTTGTGGCGACTGATTCAGATGCATTTGAGAATTGCGTTATGTACCCAACTCGGGTATTTATACCACTGCTAATGACGAGTTATACTTGAATGATGCTGGAAACTACTATTTCATGTGTCAACACCACTGCGGTGAACCCGACTCCATGATGATGGTCACAGTGAACAACTAGCTGATATACATGCATTCCACAATGCATGCCTTCCAAAGTTCCAGGCTGAGCATGAAGTTCTAATTGATTGTTTGCAAAGTTGTAGTGACTTGGCCTGTTATTGTATTTCCAGCTCATGTTTTCCCTTACACATGAAAGAGTTTTGTATTGTATATCATGGTTAAATAAAGCGAATAATGTATAGGTGGAAAGTAATACAAATCGCGAGAAGAAAAGTTGATTAATTTGTGATATATGTTTCAGACTTTCAGCTAGGCTACAGTTGATCCATCTTCAATATCAGTTAAAATTTCTGGAGGGTACTGGAGGGTAGTCGGTACCCGATGCCTTTTTTTTTTTTTTTTTTTCATTTAACCCATCTGTTGAACAGTCATTAGGTTACCGATTTAAATTTTAATATGTGACTTTTTAAAAACAAAATTTACAAGTTTAATAACATTATTGATGTGATTTTGTAACTTTATTAAAAAAAAGTATTACAAACCATTAACATATTAATTACACCAAATGAGACAAATATTACAATTTATAGTCACGATCGTGGTAATTTTTGTAATTAATTGCTAAAACATGTAAATAGAATAATTAGGACGTTTTAGACAATATTACACTCTATTACATGAAAAATGACAAGTCAACTATTATATGTGAATATGAAAATTTATCACATTTACAACACATTCATCTTAATTTTTGTAAAATAAGCCATAAACATGTAATACGGTAGTGACGTTGTAATTACATTTTATAGAGCATTGATTACTAAATTTTTATCAATTGTTCTTATTTTCATAATTACAATGTAAAACATAATAATCTAACAGAGCACCCAATTACACAACAAAACACTCTGCTATTATTAATGAGGACAAATTGACATTTATGTGTAAATATGAACATTTACTACTTTTACAACACATTTGTCCTCAAATTTGTAAATATGGTCATGACCTTGTAATTACAACTTATACATCATTTATTACAAAAAAAACGTTTATCAATTGTCTTGATATTCGTAATAATATTGTAAAAAATGTAATAATTTAGAATAACATCCAAATTCTAAAATGAGTACTCTATTACATAAATGAGGATAATTTAGACTAGTTTATGTACACATAGAAATTTACAATTTTTGCAACCCAATTGTCTTCAAATTTGTACAATGAATCGTAATCATGTAAATATGGTCTTGACCTTGGAATTTCAACTTTTACGACATTTATTACAAAAATGTTTATCAATTATCCTGATACTCATAATATCAATGTAAAAAATGTAATAATTTAGAATAACAACTAATTTCTAAAAGGAGTACGCTATTACATGAATGAGGATAATTTAGACTCTTTTATGTAAATATAGAAATTTACAACTTTTGCAACCCAATTGTTTTCAAATTTGTAAAATGAATCAGAATCATGTAAATATGATATTGACCTTGTAATTACAACTTTTACGACATTTATTACAAAATCGTTTATCAATTGTCCTGATATTCGTAATAACAAAGTAAAAATGTAAAAATTTAGAATAACAGCTAATTTGTTAAATGAGGCCAATTCATACCCTATTATGTAACTATAAAAATTTACCACTTTTTCAACCCAATTGTCTTCAAATTTATAAAAATGAGTGAGGAACATGTAAATATGGTCATTGCATTGTAATTACAATTTATATGAGATTTATAAGAATTTTTGTATCAATTGTTCTCTTATGTGACGTTGTGGAAAAATGTAATAACTTGTAGGTGAGAAAAATATAATAATTTTTCGAGAAAGCCCGCCAAAACCAGCTTATGTGGGTAGAGGGCCAGGCTTAGTTTATAGGTGAGAAACTCGGCCTCTTCCGTGGGCCGGCCCGCCAAAATCTGGCAAGGACCGATCTGTAAAAGCCCGCCAAATAAAAAAATATTATTCATACATATTCTATTAGGTTTAGAATAAATTATTGCATTATGAAGCAGTTATATGAAGAAAACTTATTGGGATCGATCGACACCAGCTGATTGGATCGGTATATATATCTAGTGACCCTGTAAAAATGTCCTCCAATTCGGAGCTCGTTTAACCGTCAGAATTTCTGATAAACCAAAATACCACTAATATGCCCTAAGAGACGACCTATTACCAGGATGCGAACACCAAAACATGTTTACATATATGAAATCACCTAATTTTTACCACCGATCGTGCGCGGTCGCAACAAGGAAACATATTTGACCGTATGTACGAATAGTCAAACCATGTCCAAAACGGACAAAATTTTTACAAGTTCCATAAATATATAAACCGATCACATCTACTGGTGTCGATCGACCATATTTCGAACTGCAGTTGTCGATCGCCAAACTGTACACTAATGTATCATAATCTTATGTTAGCTTTATAATAAAATTATCACATTATGAAGTGACTATATGAAAAAAACTTCTCGGGATCTATCGACAAGATCTCATGTGATTGGTATATATATTTAGTGATTGTATAAAAATTTCATCTAATTCGGACCTTGTTTGATTGTCGAAATTTCCGGTAAACCAAAAATACTACTAATATGTCATAAGAGAAGACCCGTTACCAAGATGTGAACACCGAAAGCCGTTTGCATATCTGAAATCATATAATTTTTGTCGCCAATCGTGTGTGGTTGCAACAAGGAAACTCATTTGGCAAAGCTCCGGTCAATGAGAGTTTTAATATGTCAAAACGGCTTTTTTTTAGTTGACCGTAGGTACGGATGGTCAAACTATTTCCAAAACAGATGCAATTTTTACGGGTTCCCTAAATATATATACCGATCACATCTGCTGCTGTCGATCAACCATATTTTGAACTGGAGTTGTCAATCACCGAAGTGTCCACTAATGTATCATAACCTTCATATTAGGTTTATAATAAAACTATCGCATTATGAAGCGATTATATGAAGGAAAATTATCGGGATCGATCGACACCATCTGATGTGATCAGTATATATATTTAGTGATCTTATAAAAATTTCATCCAATTCGGAGCTCGTTTGACCGCTAGAATTTCTTGTAAACCAAAAAACCACTAATATGCCCTAAGGGAAGACCCATTACCAAGATGTGAACACTGAAAGCCGTTTGCATATCTGAAATCACATAATTTTTGTCACCGATCGTGAGCGTTCGCAACAAGAAAACTCATTTGGCAAATCTCCGGTCAATAGGGGTTTTAATATGTCAATACGCCTTTTTTTTTTACCATAGGTACGGACGGTCAAACCATGTTCAAAAATAACAAAATGTTTATGGGTTCTCTAAATATATATACCAATCACATATGTTGTTTTTGATCGACCATATTTCAAATTGGAGTTGTCGATCGCTGAAGTGTCCACTAATATATCATAACCTTTATGTTCAGTTTTATAATAAAACTATAGCATTATGAAGCGACTATATGAATAAAAATTCTCAGGATCGATCGACACCATCCGATGTAATTGGTATATATATTTAGTGATCATATAAAAATTTCATCCAATTCGGACCTCGTTTGACCATCGGAATTTCCGATAAACTAAAAACACAACTAATATGCCCCAAGGGAAGACCCATTACCAAGATGGGAATACCGAAAGCCGTTTTCATATCAGAAATTACATAATTTTTGTCACTGATTTGGTCAATGAGGGTTTTAATACGTCAAAACGCCTTTTTTGTTGTTGATCGTAGGTACAGACGGTCAAACCATGTCCAAAACAGGCGAAATTTTTACGAATTCCCTAAATATATATACCAATCATATCCCCTGGTGTCGATCGACCATATTTCGAACTGGAGTTGTCGATCGCCGAAGTGTCCACTAATGTATCATAACCTTTATATTAGGTTTATAATAAAACTATCGCATTATGAAGTGACTATATGAAGGAAATTTCTCGGGATCGATTGATGCCATCTAATGTGATCGGTATATATATTTAGTGATCCTATAAATTCATCCAATTCGGACCTCGTTTGACCGTTGGAATTTCCAATAAACCAAAAACACAACTAATATGCCCTAAAGGAAGACCCATTACCAAGATGGGAACACCGAAAGCGGTTTGCATATCCAAAATCACATAATATTTGTCACCGATTGTGCGCGGTCGAAACAAGGAAACCCATTTGGCAAATCCCCGGTCAATGAGGGTTTTAGTATGTCAAAACGCCTCTTTTTTGGTTCACCGTAGGTACGGACGGTCAAACCATGTCCAAAACAGACGAAATTTTTATGGGTTCCCTAAATATATATACCGATCACATCTGCTGGTGTCGATCGAAAATATTTCGAAACTATAATTTATTTGTGACTTTTTTGTGTGAATGTTTTATAATAATTCTTTTATTGTTCCACACCTTAAATAAGAGTGTTATGTTTTTTTTTCTAATACAAGCCCACAAGGCCCGGCTCGTAAAAGCCCGCAAGGCCTGTTTTAGGTGGACGGGCTTGAGTATTCATATTTATGAAAATATCCGGCCCAGCCTATCATTTATTTAAATGTACTAAGACTGGGCCCGACTTGTTAACGAGCTCTATATGGTCGTGCTCTTATAATTACAACTCATATAACATTTATTACAAAATAATTTATCATATGAGTATATACGTAAAAATGTAATAGAAAATGTGATAAGTTTGTCAATTATAAAAATTACACAGACTAACACTATTACACATGTACAAGGACATCCATCACAAACCGACTCCGGTCGCAAATCAAGATTAGGTTCAACTAGGGCATCCATCACATTAACACCAATGGATAACAGTTGCATGGGGCATTCACTGCCACAATCTCAGTATCAGTGAGAGAAAGTTCCTCCAAATTAAAGCTTGAAGCCTCATGTAGCAATGTACTTTTCCACGGTTCAGATATGCATCACAACCGAAAGCCTCATGCAAAAACAAACTGCATGCACAACAAAAGCCGTTTGAGACGCTCAAATATAATCTCCTAGTGGCAGGATGAGACCAAGTGTTGTAGGTTACTCTGACGGTAACATGGTAGGAGAGTTATTTTATTAGACATTAGGATATGTAATTACAGCTTCATCATGGTTGCTTATTTAGTGTTCTCTCTACCATGTCACTACTGGTTGAAAGCAAATAGAGTCGTCATTTATATAGATTTGCTGATTGATGCTTTTATTGGGTACTTGTTTGTATAAACCTTTGATATTATATCAAGTCTTTGTAATCAGGAATATAGACTTCACGCCCCACTTATATTCGACTGTTTAATTAACTAAGGCTTCAGAGCAGCTACACTAGCCCTTACATACAAAAAAAGATTAGTAAATGTTTTTGAAAGATTTGACAACTCTTTAATTGATCAGAAAAACCGTACATAATGGGCAATATTAGCTGACCAGTCATGGTTAGCTAGAGCAAACCATATCCAATTAGATCAACACATGTTCATTTATACATATATTATTTACTACTTTAGAGCATCTACAACATCAGTCCAATAGCCAATGATTATAGGCTTAATATGTAAAAAGGTCAAACTATATATTCACATAAATTGCATTAGCTTTCAAGTTTTGTATTCAGTAATAGAAAGAGCAACTAATAGTGGAAGACAATGTATTATTTCAAGTATAAATCAATAGGACAACATTTCTTAGATATCAGACGACTTGGCTTTTGTTGGAAAAAATAGTTTATAAACCATTTAAAACCAAATTTTAATTGATTAATTAAATTATGTTAAACTTATAATTAATCAAAGATGAACATAGATTTGAGTTTTCCATAATGAGGGCTACAAGATCATATGTTTGTTTGTGTAATTTGGTTTGTGGGTGAATAAGAAATTGTCACTCAAAGATGGCTACTTAGAATGAGGGAAATATATTTGTCCCACATTGGAAAAGAGAAGTGTTGAAAAGACTTTATATAAAATCCATTGTGTATGGATTGTAAAGTGTGTAAGCCCCCTTATATCCTCTTGCGCACGCGCAGGGGGGGGTGCAAATCTCATTTCACAATTGAAACTCGTGTATGCCCGTGTGACCTGCCGACACGAATGACAACACCGAACTGAGGGTCAGAACGCAGATTCTTTTTGCATTTCTGAAAATTCGTTTTTGACATTTCAAATTCTCTTGACTGTTCAAATTCTTCTTTTGTAACAACTGTGTTATTGTGTGTTATGGAGAATTATAACAGATTGATATCAGTGCTTGTAACATATGTAACTCATATATGTTATGATCTTTTGATTTCTATAACAGTCATCTTATTCATTGCTGATTGCAAATCCTCACTGTATAAATAACCACCATCATTTTTTTACAAATCATCCGTTCGAAACACATTCTGCTCTCCCACTCTCAAAGTCCTTAGCTGTTCTCTGGTGATAGAAAGAGGTACTTTTCGAGTTCGTTGAGGATTCTAGTTAATAGTGCAACTTCCTATAATTGTTTAGTCGTTGTATCCTGGGAGACAAGCGCCAAGCATTCTTGCACCAGTAGAGGAGGCGTAAACATCTTAAGGACAGTGTGGTATCACACACGTCTCGATTAGTTCTTCCATCACCATTCGTTCGGTATTTTGGTCGAATTTCTTTTCGTGTTCTTCGTTATTAAAGTTACATGTTTGGTTTCTGTTTTATAATTATTTATAATTCAATTTATTAAATTATATAGGCAATATATATCACTAATTTACTAACAGCCTTCAGTAGCTTCCTTCTTCTTCATCTGCCTTTTCCTCCCAGCATTGATATCAGCAATACCTTTTCTTTTCTCTGGATGTTTGCTTTTATCTCCGGGTAAACTGGTACCTTGAGGCACTTGCATTTGTCCTTTTCATTTTCTTTAGTTCCTTTGCTTCAGAGAACTGCAACAGTTAAGAAATATAAACAAATGTGCTAAATACGTCTCATTTTTAAATAGAACTAATATGCATCAACACCATTCTCCTTTTATCAATCAGTACAATTTCTACAACAAACAGTGCAAAGTCAGGAATACTTTACATGCTCAATAAATTTGCAAAATGACCAGAAGATGTGATTAAAGGCAAAAGCTTTCTTTGATGCTTCTGCTTGCATTACACTTGCCCAAATCATTATGCAATTGTAGGTATACAACCATACTTACCATTCAAGGTACCAAAGCATTATTACACTTCCATGCCACCATGCAACCACTAACCACACCCAGAATACCATAGAAGACAGCCAATAGAAATATTGGACAGAGAACAGAACATGAGTTCAGTATGACACACCTTTTCATTCAGAGTAGATTTCTAGAAGCAGCCTTGTCCATGATGCTTTTGTAATATTGTGTAAATGGAGTAATGCCAATTTGCTTTTCAAACTGCATGTTAATCATTTAAGAAATTAATAGACATGAAACGATCATCAGATTACCAAAATGTTAACTAAGAATGCAAACCTGAAGAAATAAATCTGCAGATTGCTGATCTGTTGGTGAAAAGGCCGCCTCATCTCTCTTCATCCGAACAAATTCAATGGTCTGCTGCACCTGTAGTCCAAGAATCAGGGACTTCTCATCACAACACAGATAACACTAAGCCAGTAGCTACAGTACTAGCCAAGAGGCAAAACAAACAGTATATAAAACAAAGTGCATCATTCTTTGATATATCAAATACTGTTCTAATTTCTCTCTCTCAATTTGATATCATGATCGAGTCCAGACGGTTGAATGTGCTGAGGGTCTGAGGTGTGCAAAATAACATGGATAGTACCACCTCTATTTAAATATGAGCACTTCAATATAGAGTATTGGATTGCACAGGCTTCCCTAAAGCTTTAATGCACTATGATCAACAAGCATATCATCAACTCCGGTACTATTTAACACATAATGAAGCTATGTCTTAACATCAACGAAGGAGATTGCATGTAGACAGTAAATTGTTGTATGACAAATGTACCTGGTCAATGAACTGTTTCACTACACGTCTGGAACTTTCTATAGTAGTTGCATCATGAAAATTCTTTAAGCAAATGAGTGCAATAGTTGCAAGATCTGGAAAAGATATATGATGGCTCCACTGAGATTTGTGCGCTGAAAGTAATTCAATAGGAGAGAGAACACACTGTTCTTGGAAGTTCCTTGACTTAAGCCAATGTTTAGGAAGCTGTTCCAGATGGCTAATGAGAATAATATCCAAAAAAAATCGAAGTATTGATTGCAGTTGATAAATTAGTGAATTGGCAAGCATTGCAAAGCCAAATTAAAATACAATTTTCTTTTCCTGAAATTCCTAGCCTTGACGGAAGATAGCTGCTCTTATTTCATGTGATCTTAATTATGTCTTTCTTTCTTTTTGTTTGGAATTCTTCTAACTGGCAACTGGCAATATAGCAATTCAATATTTAATTCACCCTCAATATAATTGAAATTGGATATGTTCTTCATATATATAACTAAAACGATCATCCAATAATTCATACATTGAATTCGAAAATTTCAGAAAACCAAAAGAAAAATTACAAGCCATGGATGAATCACACATTAGAAGCCTTGAAGGATTCGGCAAGAATAAATTCGGTGTGGAGAGGAGCAAGGGTAGCACGTCTATGGTGGTGATGGATGAAGGTTGTGGTTTGAATTTTCTGGATGTATTTTGGCAGAGGTTCGGCTTTGTGAGTGAGAGATGATCGTATTTTGTGAAGAATGCCGTGCTATATATAGAAGCACCAAGGGAGGAGAGCAACTCTGCATTGGGCTGGATCAAAGAGATTGCACGGCTGTGATGTTGCTTCAATCATGGGATCGAATGGCTCTCCTATTTCCTTGTAATTTCAGTCATTATCCCCTTGTTTATCTCTTGTATACATGACATGACTCCTTATCCTTTGCTGATTTGAATAGGCACGGCATCTGCTTGCAAGGCACGGCTGATCTCCTAGTTATTCTCTTAAATCTTCACACGGCTTGGACTTCTTCTCCTTAATGAATATGGACGACATGAAAGCTTCCTTGTTGCACACAACCTCATTCTTTTCCTCAAGTGGTGTATTATCTCTTCAAATTCAAAATTACTCTCCTTTAAATCCTGAATGATAGCTCGACATAAGACTCCTCTTCTTATTCAAACCGTGAGTGGCTTCTTCCTCAAGCCTTGCCGTGCTCTCCTTGTTCTTATCCCACATGGCATGGAACTCATTTTTCCTTCCAATTATCTCTTAATCTGAAAATAAGAAAAGAAAAACATAAGTAAAAGATAATTCATTCGAAAATCATGTCTTAATCTAGACATTTGTTGTCTTAACAATACATATGTAATAGATGAGCTCAGCTAGATTAGGAAAGTTTCTAATTTGCAAGAAGGAAACTTACTAGAACAAGTAAGTTATTAGAACATGAAAGTTCATTTATGAAAGTTTCGCAATAAGAGTTTGAGTTCAAGTATGACTCTTCGAAATGGTACGTTTCCTAGTCTAACAAGGATTCCTACTTGAAACAGGACTCTTAAGATATCGTCAATGCGACCAAAACGTAAAAAGATGAAGACTCATATTTCAACTAGGTTTCCTAGTCCTATAAGGATTCCTACTCACACTAGTGTGAAGAATTCAAAGAACCCATTATTCTAAGATTCCTTCTCTATCCCACCCCACCAACACCATGAATTTTACCGACTCCGAAGATCCAAAAATCTAATTTAGTAATGACAAATTTTAGAACCAATAATCAAAACATTAAATCAGGGCTCAGTTCACCTCTAAAAGAAACCATAGTTTTACAATAGAAATTCAAAATTAAAAGTGTAGTTGCCTTAAACAGATCGCACCCCCACTGGTGTTGCCATTCGGGATCCAAACCCGATGAGCAGGAGATGACAATGATGGCAGTGGCGAAATTGGGGGATGTAGATAAAGGAGATGCGGTCGATGGAGATGATCGATAACAAGGTTCGATCCAGAAGGGAGAAGTGTTGCAGCGCCAAACTGTACAAGGATCCTTTTGACATGGTTTCTATCTCTTTCTCCTCCTCCTCTTCTTGTTCTTCACTTCTTCCTCCTCACAGCGCTAAACTGCGTTTTTTTTAATCACGAATTGATGATTAGGGATGGCAATAGGCAGGGTATGGTCAGAAGATTGAAATATCATACTCATACTCAATTTCAATTACGTCCGCATACCCGCCTAATCCTCGTTAGATAGTAATGAGTATTCCTCGTCCCTATACCCACTGGGGATCTGTTTCCCATCCCCGCCCGAATATCCGTTAATGATATTTTATTATATTATATAAAAATTCATATGAAGTATAGAAAAACGTAACAATCTAAAATGAAAACTAAATATCATGATGAAATTAGTTTTTTTTTACATTAATCCAAAGCAAACCAATAAGTTTAGTTCAAAATAAAATAATAATTATAAAAAAATTTATTTACATAAATATTAATTAATTAATATTGAAACATATATAATATATTTTTTATTCTTATTGGGTGGGGATGGGGATAAGGATGGGGATTAAAATACCATCCTCGCCCGTTACCCGATTCTATATTTCGAATATAGGGAATCCTCGTACATGTTCTCCAATTTTACCCATTACACAGCCACATTAGGGTCGAATCCCCGTGAATACCCTACCCAATGGGTAACATTGTCATCCTTAGTACAAATCCAATGGTAAAAAATATTCAAAAAACCTCAGTATCTAATATCCACAGTACTATAGAATTTTCCTTTTCAATATCAGTTAAAATTTATGGGTTGTTGTTTTTTTTCTACGGTCCTTTTTTTTAATCGGTACTGAACTAGTGTTTGGTTTCTTTGTATGTTCTTTCTTGACTACTGAACTAGTGTCAGGACTACATACGCCACCCCGATAATAGGGTTTAATTTTCTTCTCCAATTCAAAGTTGATGATCCCCAGTTAGTTTCTCACTTTAGGCCTATTAGTTTATGCAATGTTTGCTATAAGAAGATTATTGTTAAAAGGTTAAGGCCTCTCCTAGTGAATTGTATCTGCAGAAATCAGAGAATTTTTGCTTCAGGAAGATATGTCACAACCTCGAATTTCGAATGATAAAAATTTAAATTCGAAGCCATGAAAATTCTAAAACAATCTCAAGTATATTGAAATCATCTTATTATAACAGTGTATCGAAACTGAGTCCACATCATGACTCAGTCGACTTGAATAATACACAACCAATGGAAATGTATAATTCACTCAATCCTCACCACAAACAGCAGAAAGAAATCTCCGACAATTTTCAGCAAAAGTCCTCTAATTCTGCTAATCCACACCTGCAGAACTATCCCCTACACTATCGAATAGGTGCACCGGGATTGTAAACACAAACCTGGTAAGCTTTACAGCTCGTATGAGTAACAACAATATAACTCACATATAAATACAAAAGAAAAATACTGAAAACATTTAATTATAAATGTACTCATGAGTCATTGGACGGCCCATCTGGTTGTTGAATAATATCTGAAAATATAAGTGCTCATGAGAAATCGGGCAACCCATCTGTTTTCCCAAATACATATATAATACAGGTACTCATGAGCACTAAGTACTCATATGTTACCCCTCATGCAGTACGCCGCCAGACATTGGGCAACCACTTGCTATCCAATATCCAAAAATATGGGTACTCATAAGCCGGTAACCCATCTGCTACCTCTCATGCCAGTACACCGACAAACAGACTAGAGGTCTAACTGTATCGTAACTGTTGCCCGGCCAAGGCTAGGTTCCGACATGCCAACACGTCCGAAGATAGGTTCGAAGACAGAAAAACACGTCCGAAGACAGAAAACGTTTAAACAAAACTCAATGTTAAAACCACGTACAATAACAATCCACTCATGTTATTGTACTATAACAAGTGACTCTTGCTCAAACATAATAAATATAGTTGCCACAATATAATTATTTGGAAATAAGAACGTAACAGTATATAATATAGCAACTCATATATATGTATCGTATTTACCATTTTATACACACACACACAATCTACTATATTATATACATGTCATAGTTCGATCTTTTCAAGAAAACGTAAATATGAGTCACCACCAAGGGTAGACTCATCATAGTGAGATTTACTCACATTCACCATAGTCCATAATCACAAAAAACTTTTCAAAATCATTTATTAAAATAGCATTTCACTTACCCATGAACCGTAGACGATCAAGTTCATGTAATTTAAACCAAAACATATTTTTAAAATAATTTTTATAAACTAGTGATGCAATGACTATGGTGACAACTCAAACTAAATTCATAATTATAATACTACTTCGATCATGATGATCATTGTGAGGTTTACTCACCTTATTTCCTGCGTGCAACTTCCACGACACTAAAAGTAGTTTCCTCACTCGTTTCGTCGGTCACCTAATAGCATGATAAAATGCTTAGAAAATGATACGTAAAATATCAGGTGACGATTTCAGTACAGCTAAATGTTGAACACTGTTTTAACTTAATGTTTTACTAAAACACTGTTCACATTTACTGGTTTACTAACACTGCTCACATTTTACTGTTTACAGGGTAATGTTCACCATAACTGTTCATGAACACTGTTCACAGTACTACTCATGCGGTGCCACTGTTCACCGACCGTCACAAATGACCACCAAATTTCACCACCACAATCTAAATGACATTCCTAACAACTCCACAAAGTCTAATTCTAAGCCTAAACACTTCAATTTAACAAGAACCGAAAAGCCCCAATTAAAAAACCTAGAATTTCTTTTCTTCGATTTTCCTAGCACACAACGATTGGGGTTAAATATTTTGGAGGGTTTGTAGTATGGGAGGAGACCTTCAAAATGGGACAAGAATCGTACCGATTGGTTGCTGGAGGAGGGAGATCCGACGAGTTGAAGTTCGGTGAAATATGTTTTTTCGGGAGAACTTCCGGGCTTCACCGCTTCTAAACGGCGGCGGATGGCGGGTGGCGCTGCCACCAATCGACAGGGGATGCAGCAACCTTTCAAACGTGACCAGGGCGCCGCTCTATGGTAGCCGGACGGCGGAGATCCGGCAGCCCAAAGTCGGCTACTCGGAGAGAGAATTTCTGGATTTTTTTCGGGTTGAACAGTACCCGTCAAAAGTACCTATCCGAATTTTTTATTTTTCTCCCCCTTTTTCTCTTTAATTCCCCTATTTATACTATTTTCCAAAAATGTCCAAATACCTTTTGATTCGTAACTTCTTCATACGAACTCCGATTTAGGCGTGCCACGTGTACACGAATTCATATCGACGAGCTCTACGACTTTCATGTAAGAAGTTTTCTAAGAAACCCAATGAATCAAAAGTTAACTTTTAGACTCGTCAAATTGAACGTTTCCGAAAAAAATAATATTTCTAACCCTTTCGTTTTCATCCTCGGCTAATAAAATTGGACAATGACCAACTTAATAATATCCGGGAACTCATTGGACATTAGATATGAATTTTCGGGGTATTCAAGATCGATTGATGATAATATTCTGATTGCGCATGATTTGTTTTCAGATTTTCAGAGAAATAAGAGTTGTGTTGGCTCAATGGCCATTAAGCTTGACTTAGAGAAAGCTTATGATACTTTGAACTGGAAATATATTAGAGCATGTTTATTGAAATTTGGTTTTTCCACCTGTTGGGTGAATTGGATAATGGAATGCATATCTTCAGTCTCTTTCTCTATGGTGATAAATGGCAAACCTGAAGGGTTTTTTTCATCATTCAGGAGGGGTTCAACAGGGTGATCCCCTCTCACCATATATTTTTCATTCTTTGTATGGAGCCTTTAATTCGGCACTTGAATGTTCTTGCCAAAAAGCCGAACTCTCATTTTGGGATCCTTTCTTCCCCTAGAGGGTTTAGAGTTTCCAATCTCATGTTTGTGGATGATTGTTTAGTGTTATGTAAAGCTTCTCCTAAAGCTGCTAGGAATGTTTTAAAGGTCCTGAATAGTTTTCCTATTGCTTCAGGTCAAAAAATGAATTTTCATAAATCTTATATTTATTTTTCCTCTTGTGTCCATAATCACATTAGGAATAGTATTGCTAACATTACTCAAATTCAGCATAAAGCTACGATAGGAAAATATCTTGGTATACATAATATCATTTTTTGGAAAGATCCTGCAAATACTAATGATCTTTTGTTGAGAATAAATAATAAGTTTGTAGGTTGGAAGCGAGGGTCTTTATCTAGAGCTGGCAGACTCACTCTTATAAAGGCTAATATCTCAGGTATGCCTAACCATGTAATGTCATGCTTTAAATGTCCTGCAAAAATTACTAATCATGTAGCCTGGAAAAAAGTTTGTACCCCAAAAGAGTTTGGTGGGTTAGGAATTAGACCTTCTGCTCATTTTAATAATCCAGCAATTGCTAAGCTTGGTTAGAAAGTCCTGACTAGGGAGGACAATTGGTGGGTTCAAATTGTTTCTAAAAAGTATCTTAGAAATACATCTTTCTTTCAATCGAAGAAAAATGCTAATGATTCTCTAGCCTGGAAAGGAGTGTTAGACTCTAGAGAGCTAATACAAAACGAAATGAGGTGGATTGTGGGTGATGACAAATCTATTATGTTTTGGTCTTTTAATTGGGTTATCCCAGTTCCCTTAGCTAGTCTTCTTGATGATATCCAACTTACTCAAATTAAATGGAATGAAACTGTTGTCGATTATATCACTAATATTGTTTGGGATAGATCTAAGTTTTTGCAAGTCTTAGATATTGGCATTGTGGATCAAATTTGTGGAATTCCTATTCCTATTATTTCTCAACAAGATGCTTTTGTTTGGGGTCCTTCCCCAAGTGGTACTTTTACGATAAAATCTGCTACATGGATGCAAAATAATGATATTATTGAGCATGACCAATCTCTTTTGTTAAAAAAGCTTTGGAAGTTGAGTGTTGCTCCTCAGATCAAAATATTTGGCTGGTTGCTCCTTAGGGAGCGGTTAAAAACCAGAGAGATTATTCAGATTTGGTGCAGTTAATACTAATCTTTGCCCTTTAGGCAATCAAGATGTGGAAACTATCTCCCATCTTTTTTGTAATTGTCCAGTTTCCTCCCAATGTTGGATTCTTGCCCATTGTTTCGATGTTTCTAATGCTACAAATCTAGTTCAAAAGGTGAATATCTTTTTGAATGGCCCCTATGATAATGCAAAATTTGCAAAAATTATTACTCTTTGTTGGCAGATTTGGCAGAGGAGAAACAACCAGGTATTCATGAATGAGGTTTTCTCTCCTCACGCTGTTGTGGCTTGTGCTGCTGTGGCTAATGACATACCTCCTCTTCCTAACTCTACAAGAAATCCTTCTCATCCAGTGCATCCAGATGTAATTGCTTGGAAGCCCCCTCTTGAGGACCATATTAAAATAAACTTTGATGGTTCTGTCTACCAACAAAATTCCAATGCTGCTATTGGTTTTGTGTTACGTGATCCTACCGGTTGTGTTATTTGTGCAAGTGCCAGGAGAATAGGGAAAGCTAATGTGCCTATTGTGGAAGCTACAACTCTCAGAGATAGTCTCCTCAAAGCGAAAGAGCTTGGTTTCTCTAAAGTTTATGTTGAAGGAGATTCTTCTCTTGTCATCAACAGCATCACTAGGAACTTGAAGATCCCTTGGAGGTTAAGTGTAATGACCCGAGTTTTCGAAACAATTTATTGTATTACTTTAAAATTAATAAAGTTTGTGAAATTCACCAAACGTGTTTGTTTCGCTTTGCGATGTCGGAAATCGAAAACAGAACCGATATCGGAAATGTGAATTAGAAAAACGTTACCTTTCCGCGACGTGAGAATTGACTTTTTCTCCGTCGCTCGTTTGTGAAAACTTCTTTCACGGAAGTTATAGAGCTCGTCGATACGAGTTCGTGGGCATATCACACGCTTGAATCGGACGTCGGACGTGAAAATTATTAAAGATGGAAGTAGTTTCCAATTTTAGAAACAAGTATAAAATAGAAATTAATGGAGCTAGGGTTTCCATTTTTGGAAACCCTCACCCCGCCTCCCTTTCCCCTTTCTCTCTCTTCTCTCTCGCTCTCTCCCTGATTTTCTCTCCCTCCCTCAGAACATCGCCGGCGATCTCGCCGACCAGCCCACCGTGGGTCACACCGCCTAGCCCAGAAGCACCGCACGGCTCTTCGCTCCAAACCCCGAACTCGCCGCGGTCCCCCTCGCTGTCGTGAAGCCGCGCAACGACCCGAGGCTGGCGCAATTCCTCCGCCTTCTGAGCAGCTCATCCGCCGACGCAAGCTCGCGGTTCTCACCCCTCGCCGCCCTCCGACGCCACAAGCGAGCATTTGAGACGCGATTCAAGCCGCGACACGCCTCCCCGAGGAATCGAGCTCCGCTGGCCTCTCAAGCGTCTCCGGCTACGATCCGACGGTCCTAAGGTCCGATCGAGGTGAGAATTAACCTTGTGTGATTATTGCGATTGTTTGTGGTTGTTTTGGTTGAATTTTGGGGAAGATCGGAGGATGAGGAGAGGAGGGAGGTACCGCCACCTAGGGCGGCGCGTGAAGGGGCGTGGGGGGTGCATTGTATAGCCTTGGGCCGTGGGAAGGAAGAGAGGAGGAAATGGAGGGGTTTGGGGGCGGCGGTGGCGTGCTACGCGCCGGTTTTGGAGACGGCGCGTGGGGCCCACGCGCTGCCACAGTGAGTGGCGCAGTCGCCGGAGGTGGCACGTGTACCCCACGCGCTGTCGCCGGAGGTGGGGCGTGTACCCCATGCGCCGCCACATGCGACGGCGTGTGAATAGCGTTTTGGAACAGTAAATTTTGTAAAAATTTATTTTTACGTACGGTGAATGTAAAAAGTAATTTACGTACAGTAAATGGAAAATTTCTTTTATGTACGGTATTTATAAATGTAAATTACGTACAGTAATTGTAAAAGTAATTTCGGAAGTGTAATTCGGTAATTATTATTTATTGAGACAATATGTATAATTGAATAGTACATGGACATACAGAAATACGTATATAATAACTACGTATTTAATATGTGTTTGTACAGTAATACGTGAATAGTAACTGCGTGAACAGTAATTCCGTAAAAACCAGAAATTGCTTAACAGTAAAATATTATTACTGTTTCGGCATTTAAGGTTTTACGTAACGATTTTAAATTCACTTCTTATCTTTTGAATGTGATCGATACTTCAAGTAAATGATTCACATTCGGAATCGTAGAAATTTCGCCAGGATTATAAGGTGAGTAAAATCTCACAATGACGAATCTACCCTTGCGGAGATTCAGGAATATGCTAAAGTTTAAAGAATGAACTATGATATGTATTTGATATAATAGATTGTGTATGTGTATAAATGGTAAATAGGTACATATATATGGTTTGCTATATTATATACTGTCGTAAATTCCATTGTGAATAAGTTCATTTTGGTGTTGAGATTTATATATTGAGCATGTTGATTCAATTTGTACAATATAATGTGATAATTATTGTACGTGGTTTTAACATTGAGTTTTGTTAAAACGTTTTTGTCTTCGGACGTGTTTTTTGTATTCGAACGTGTTTTCTATCTTCTGACCAGTCTTCGGACGTGTTGGCATATCGGAACCTAGCCTTTAGCCGGGCGAAAGTTACGATACAGTTAAAGCTCTAGTCTGTCTGCTGGGGTACTGTAGAAAAGGTAACATATGGGTTATCGGCTTATGAGTACCCATATTTTTGATATTGGGTAGCATATGGTTGCCCAATGTCGGCGACGTACTATCATGAGGGGTAACAGAGGTGTACTAGCGCTCATAGTACCCGTATTATAAATGCATTTGGACAAACAGAGGGTTGCCCAATTTTTCATGAGCATATACATTTTCATTTTATTAGACAACCAGATGGGTCGTCTAATGACTCATGAGTGCATTTATGATTGATGTTTTGTGGAGTTTCGTATATATATTTATGTGAGTTATATTTTGTTATACTCATACGAGCTGCAAAGCTTACCGGGTTTGTGTTTACAATCCCGGTGCACCTATTCGATGGTGTAGGGGATAATTCCGCATGTGTGGATTAGCGGAATTGACAGACTACTCTGAAGACTTGAAGTTGTTTTATTCTATCTTGTGGTGAGGTTTTGTGAGGATTTTACATTTCTATTTGTTATAATGTTGAATTATAAATTTAGTTTGTAATAATCGATTGACTGAGTTGTATTTTGAACTCAGTAATGATCCGCTGTGACATTAAAACGATTTTCGATTTATTGAGATTGTTTTAGAGTTTTTCATGACTTCGAAATTTGAGTTTCATACTTAAAATTTTGGGGTCGTGACATTAAGTGCTATTATTAGAGATACTCAGGGGCTTGCATCAGCTTTTGAGCGTATCTCTTTCACTCATATTTTTCGAGAAGCTAATTTGGTTGCTAATACCGCGGCAACCATTGGTCACTGTCATGATATTGGTGTGGAGTGGGATGTTGATTTACCTTGTAGTATAGCCTTAGCTGTTAATTTTGACCTCCTTGAGACAAGTTGCCTAAAGACGTTTCTTTGTAATTTAATCGTTGTATCAAAAAAAATTCTTCTCCATTTTCAGTACTTATCTGCTATCTGTCTACCCTTTGCCCTTCTTGGATGAGAAAGCAACGTCGTAGCCCTTCGTCTTACGGCTTACGCTTCACTCGTAGCTCAAGCAACCATTTATTCTCATCTCTGATTTGATTGTGCATGAGGTCGACGAAGGAAAAACTTCAATCACAATTCTTTAAAGACGATTATTAAGCAAGTTTGGATTGATACAGATATATGGTATTGGGAGGTTAATTTTTAATTGGCCTACAGGAAACATGCTTTATATTAATTTGACCTGCAGATTTTGGGGCTATCTTCATCATAGGAGAATTATTCCATGAGCAAATGGATAACCTCCTCCATCATGAGTTCATGACCTCAGAGACCATCTCAACCATCACCTTGTCTTCATAATCAATAATCAATCTCCACTGGCTTGTTGGAAAGGGTTTTATTATCTTATGCATTTAGCGAGGTTCCTAATAACATACATTAGTCTAGAGTCAGGATTGGAGAAAATTATTACTTAAGCGAAATTATTAATTTATCGAATATTTATTTAAAGAGGTTAGACTGTAGGAGTTCTTGACATTACATACTGTATATGGAGTTTATCTATATTTTTTAATATAAATATGGCCACACACACACACATCTATATATATATACATAGCTCTTCAGGTGCGGACGTCCCGATTCCGGCAACGGCAGGTCGCAACAGTGCGGCGGACCAGCATAGCTGCACTACCCACCTCCCGGCGATCTTGTCTGTGCCGGCCGGAGCTCCATTGGCGACCCACGGCAGCCAAAATATGCAAAAATCAAATTTCTGGGCAGATTCCGGCGATTTTGCGATTCCGGCCGCCGTGGGTCGCCGATGGAGCTTTGACTGGCACAGACGGGACCGTTGGGAGGTGGGGAGTGCGGTTGTCGTAGTCCGCCCCGCGTTGCGGCCTATTGTCGCCAGAATCGGCGAATCTGTACTTTATGTAAGGGGCGGACGTCTGCACCCGAAAATTATCCTAGATATATATATTTCCTTTTAAATATGGCTCGATAAGAAATTTTTCATAAAATCGTAACAGCACATGACAATGTCTAGTGGTCCACTGTTCCAATCACAATATGACATGTAAGATTTAATTAGAAAAATTATATTTAAGCTATTTTGTCAAAGACTATTTTAGAGTTTTTTCTAAAATTCTACACCGTACACTCTAATACCCTAAACCTCAAATCTTAAACCATAAACTCTAAACTCTAAACCCGAAACCCTAGTTCAAAATCATTAATATCCATGAAGGTCATTTAACAAAAAATAAAAATATGTTAAATTATAATTTTGTTGTAATAAATCCACATGTTGAAATATAACAGATAAAGAGTATCACTAGACATTATCACGTGATGTTACGATAGCATATAAAAATTAATTGACATGTATATCACAACTTAAATCTCCAACTTGCCGGGAATCAATACTGAATGAGTTTAGAAACGACATCAAGTGGTTGTGCAATTTTGTGGTCCTAAATAGTAAATACTTTGCATGTTTTAAGTCTTTTCCACGATTGTACGTATGCTCTCTAAATTAAATTTTCAACTTCTCCGGTTTCAATTACGCAAGGAGGCCAACAACAAATGATGAGCTAGCTAGTATTGTGATAGATATATAACTCGTCATGTTAATTTTAGATGTTATTTGATGATGCTCAATCACTAAAGTTAACCGATCACGAATATTATCTTGTGCTATTAATCTCTAAGATTGTCACAACGATGAGACCAAAGCACTGCCAACCTAGCTTTATGTAAAATTCCTTCGGCCTAGAGAGACTAACATACATAAAATGTTGAATAATGAATTAAAATAATATCTATGTAATATTGTATATATACCAGGCTTGTTGAAACAAATATTCAGATTGAATAGCTTAACGAAAATGCAGATGGCACAATATAACGCTGCTCTTGTTGTCATTGCTTTTCTGCTGGTTTCTCCAAGCAGTATGGTGTTGGCTGAACAATATATTGTAGGAGATAGTGGCTGGGGAACTGATGGAATCGATTACAATGCTTGGGCTGCTAGCAAGACCTTCTATACTGGAGATGTTTTGAGTAAGTGGCAAGAAAATTTCTGTCTAGGCCGAACGATAGTCGTATACCACTGCAATTTTGTGAAATTTCGCTTGTGATTAACGTTCATATACACTAATATATATGTTCTTAATTAATCTCTATTTACTTGTGATTTTCAATTGTTCAGTTCGTTTCAATTGAATTGCATCTAATTTGTGTTATTTCTTTTTCTCTTTGTTTGCAGTTTTTCATTACGATCCAACTGTCCACAATGTCGTTGTAGCGACGGATTCTGATGCGTTTGATAATTGCGTTACTCAACCCAACTTGGGTCTTTATACTACTGCAAATGACGAGCTATATTTAAATGATCCTGGAAACTACTATTTCATGTGTGAATTTCAATGCAATTGGGATGACATGAAGATGTTGGTCACAGTGAACAACTAGCATCATGATATACATCCATACGAATATGCATGCCTCTAATAAATCTAATAAGGACCTGAAGTTCTACTTATATACGTGTTAACGAAGTCTTAACGACTTTGCTTGTGTTCTATTTGACTCATATGTATCACAAATGAAAGAGGTTTATATAGCATGATTTACAATGTAACAATAAATCTATATAGGTCGTCATAGATTGTATGTAAGGCAAACTGAGAGACGAAATGTCGAATGTAATATGGTTTCTGCCACAGTTTGATCCATCCTCCAAGGCCAGTTTGGGGTCATTTCGTGCTCTTACCACTTTAGTATTGAACTAGTGTTTTGGTTTCAGAGAGAAAAAGAGAGAGAGTGTGTGTGTGTGTGTTATATAAATTCATCGATCGATCTGCTTGAAATCTTTGTATAAAGTCTCAGAAGAATCGAACACGATCATGATTCTAGCATAGCATTTTAATCATAACAAACGTTACCAAACCATTGATTTAACATTTACAATAGTAGGAACTATAATAATGAAGATAATTCATGCAGCTAAGTTTGCGTGCTATAAATTAATGAATTATACCCATGCCAGTCCACTGAAGATGACTACTATTTAACATTTACGTTAGTCTATTCTCTCTCTCTCTCTCTCTCTCTCTCTCTCTCTCTCTCTCTCTCTCTCTCTCTCTCGTTTCTTTCGTCAGAGGAGAGTTAGGGTTTCTTTGTCGACGCTTGCACCGGTAAGGTTACAGTTGGGTTCTTTGTATGTGAGGGAGGGAGACGTATGTGGGCTCTGCTTCACCGGTTTGGTTGTGGTTTGTGTTGAGAATCAAAGTCAAAAACATAGCTAGAGGTTGAAGAATAGGAGAAAATTGAGAGAAAGGAAGAAGCAATTTTTAGTATTTGAAAATATGGTGCAATATATCAAAAAATATAGTGAAAAAGTTATATTTGTTCCGGGAGAATTACTATTCTACACTTGTGTGTGTCTTAGCCTAATAGGTTTCCCGTTAGAAGATAGATTAGCATCTCCGTAATAGATTAGGACTCTGAATCCTACGGGATTGTGGTTTTGTAAATGCCTATATATAGGCCACCATATCATTCAATAATAAGCAGTTATTCATCCTGAAACACGTTATCAGCACGATGCCCTAAAACCCTAAAATTTTTAGAGTCCTAGAAATTTTTTTTCTTCTTCTCCTCCGTCGGCCGCCGTTGTCTCCGGCCTCCGGCATCTCCTCGCGACCCCTGCAGCCCCTGCTCCCCGCCCTGCACACAGCCCCTGCACGCACGCTCGCGACACCTGTAGCCCCGCTCGCGACACCTGCAGCCCCGCTCGCGACCCCTGCAGCCCCTGCATCCTGCCCTACTGCCCTGCGACCCCCCTGCTGCCCCTGCACGCAGCCCCCGCAGCCCCGCAGGGTGTCCTCCGCATTCGCTCCGCAAAAACATCTTTTTGCCCCGCAAGTCCCCGCATCAAAGCCTTCAACATTGCTCCTCCTGCATATTCACGTAAGAAACGTGAAATTGACAAGCAAGGACTTCGCTCAAGAGAAGCTACTCCCGTATACTACAAACCCTCAAAGGTAAATTTTTCATAAACGTTCCCGCTTTTGAACGTATAGATATATTATATCGGGCGCTATTAGCCTTCTTCTTGTCTTAATTCCGGCCTTTCTTATAACGCCGATGAGACTATAGAGGGATGTGTTTCCCCTCTTGGTCGATGTTTTCTGTATAATGGTCCTGGGGGAGTCACGATTGTTTGAAAGGGAAGTTAATCGATTTTCGTGTGGTCACCTGAGTGCACTGCTGTTTTGGGTGCGATCATGAGTATCGCCGCTTGCATCGATTTTTTCTTGTGACCAAATACGTCACCCCTTCTAATTCCTATTATACTTGAATCTAATCGATTCCGTATTCGTTTTGTAGATGTCATCGCCATCTCGACCGGAATTTGGCCTTCTTGATCTAGAAGGAAAGGAATACCACCGCTGGGTTTCCGACATGGAGCTCGTTTTTGAGAACCGAGGGATCGAAGGCATGTTTGCCGACCCTCCTGCTGATTTCCCACCCATGGCTAAGACTCAGACTCTCATCTTTATGAGACGTCACATCCATGCAACTCTCAAGAGGCAATACTTGAACGTAAAAGATCCTAAAGAATTATGGGACAAACTACGCTTGCGGTACAACAACGTTCATGATAAGCTTCTTCCTGAATTGACCGTTAGATGGGATAACATCCGTCTATTGGACTATAAGAGAGTGGATGATTTCAATCAGGATATGCTATGCTTGCAATCCGATCTTGGCACCGTTGGTGTCATCAAGATCGACCTAGATCTTCTCAATAAGACATTGGACACGTTTCCAATCAACTATGAGGTTCAAGCTCATACGTACCGCACTCATGTAGAGGAAGGGAAGATCCGGTCTTTCGCCGACTTAATGGCGCTCTTGGCTAAGAAGGAGAGACATTCTGAGATCCTCCTCAACAACAACAATACACTTGTTGGCACTAAAAGAATTTCTACGCCACAGTCTAACTATGAGAAAGCTCCTGAGAAAAAGAATCAATCAAGGAACGCTCCATACCAGCACCAAAACAACAACTCTCATGGTGGGAGGCAACAAGGCCGGTCTCGGCCTCGGTCCAATACTTG
The DNA here is from genome assembly GCF_933775445.1 of Argentina anserina. Classification (NCBI taxonomy): domain Eukaryota; kingdom Viridiplantae; phylum Streptophyta; class Magnoliopsida; order Rosales; family Rosaceae; genus Argentina; species Argentina anserina. Next base: position 12,869,479 of record NC_065878.1, on the reverse strand, counting down.
GACCTGTGATGGTGGCGGCGCCGCACTCTCCGGGGGAGGCCGTCCCCATCCCAAAATTCAAGGAGGCCGTGCGCCTCCTCATGCCTCCACTTCCGGTAATGGCAAGTCTCCATGCTTCAAATGTGGCTCATTTAAGCACTTTAATCGCGATTGTCGCGCTGGAAAAAAGATGATCAAGGCTTACTCAGCCTACAAGAAGTTTCTACAACCCGAATCGAGTCATGTGGATGAGGACCATGAGATCGAGACTCACCATATCTCCATGAAGTCCGAGCCCCTTGCCTCTAAGGCTAGTCCTCCGGCCGCTACCATGGATACTCTCGACTTTGATTAGTCGTTTTAGCTTCTTTAGCTTTATGATTTCAAGTATTGTTATGGCCGACCGCCATTGTTATTTTCATTGACTTTGTAATAGTCTTTTGATTTTGGAATTAGAAGTTCATGCATGATGTATTAAAGATTGGCATTCAATAAAATTTCTCATTCTCTTGCTTACAAGACGATCTCTTTGAGAATTTTATTTACCCTATACTTAGCATTATGATCAATGTGTGCAACTCACGTGGTTTTTAAATTGGACGCTTTTGGGTTACATGAGACCCCAATAGCACTACATTGTGAATTTGAAACTTAAAATTTGGGTTAAAGTGACGAGATCGAACATACCGGCACGGTTGGATGTCCCGAAATACGGGCGTGGAAAACAAGCTCCTGCACCTAGCAACGTTGGCACCGCCCCTGACAGTGGGACGGAGGCTGGCGGTGGCACCACCGTACGCCGTGGTGTTGTCAGCGCCCCTTGTGGCGACGATGCCGAGATGGCTCGGCATGGAGCAGCTTCGGCCTCGGCTCCTCAAAGGAAAAGGGGGAGACCGATAAACTCTAGGGATTCAAAACCTAGAAAGAAGCGAACGACTAAGGCACAGCGCATCATCAACGATGAATCACCATCGTATGAAGTTGTCTCTGATTACAACTATGTCCATGAATCAACTCAAGTGTTACCGTGGGACGCTATGGAACCTTGTTTGATGCCAGAGAACAACGAAATCTCAGTGAACTACACAAGTGAGCAGTCGGTCCGAAACCGAGCCACTACATGCATTGATGACATTTTCGCTTATTCCGTCGTACATGAGATCATATCTGAAGACGACGTTGAACCTCGATCTGTAGCTGAATGCGAACGCAGAGCAGATTGGCCGAAGTGGAAGGAAGCAATCCAGGTAGAACTTGACTCATTAGCGAAGCGAGAAGTCTTCGGAAAGGTTGAATTGACTCCAAGAGATGTCAAACCTGTTGGACATAAATGGGTCTTCGTTCGTAAGCGTAATGAGATCAACGAGATCGTGCGCTATAAGGCAAGACTCGTGGCGCAAGGATTCTCACAACGACCTGGTATTGACTATGAATAGACTTATTCTCCTGTTATGGACATCATTACCTTCCGCTACCTTATTAGTCTGGTAGTGTCCGAAAGACTAAACATGCAGCTTATGGATGTGGTCACAGCTTATCTCTATGGGGATCTTGACACAGAGATATACATGAATGCTCCAGAGGGACTACCTTTACCTCCATCAAGTGCCTCCAGACCATGGAGTGCTCATGCAGTCAGATTACGTCGTTCATTGTACGGGTTAAACCAATCCGGAAGAATGTGGTACAATCGGTTGCATCAATACTTGATGAGAAGGGGTTACAAGAATGATGAACTATGCCCATGCGTGTTCATACGAAAGACAAATTCCGGATTCGTCATCGTTGCGGTCTACGTTGATGACATGAATATAATCGGTACTCTTGATGAGATTGAAGAGACCGTGTCTTATTTGAAGTCGGAATTTGAGATGAAAGACCTAGGGAGGACGAAATTCTGTCTCGGCCTTGAGCTTGTGCATAGGGCCGACGGCATCTTAGTGCATCAGTCAAATTACACGCAGAAGATGCTTCGACGTTTCAATATGGATCTATGCAGTCCATTGTCTACTCCCATGGTCGTCCGAAGTCTAGATATCAAGAAGGATCCCTTCCGTCCTAAAGAGGATGATGAAGAAGTTCTTGGTCTTGAAGTTTCATACCTTAGTGCGATTGGGGCACTATTGTATCTTGCTCAATGCACTAGACCGGACATATCTTTCGCAGTGAACTTATTAGCTAGATTTAGCTCCGCGTCTACGCTACGTCATTGGAATGGAATCAAGCATTTGTTTCGATACTTGAAATGTTCCCTTGACATGGGATTGTTCTACCCATATTGCAGAGAGAACACCGTCACGGTATCTCCCCACACCACCGCCAACCCGGCCTTGCCGCCGTACGCCGCAGCGACGCCGCCGGCCGCCATGGCGTGAAGACCGTGCATGGTGCCGAGAGCAGCAACCGGTCCCGTGCAGCTCTTTCCCTCACGCAGGGTACCTCTCTGACCCTCACAAGGTTCGTTCTCAAACCGGTTATGTGTTTACCATTGGGAATACGGCGATATCTTGGAGATCCACTAAGCAAACTCTTGCTACTACTTTTTCGAATCACGCGGAGATCATCGCTCTCCATGAAGCAGTTAAAGAATGTGTTTGGCTACGATCACTTGTGCGCCATAATCGTGATTCTTGTGGATTTGTCTCTACAACTGATCAACCTACGTGCATTTATGAAGATAATGTTGCTTGCATAGAGCAAACAAAGTTAGGTTTCATCAAGGGAGACAATACCAAGCATATTTCGCCTAAGTTCTTCTACAACGTTCAACAACAGAAGTTCTTTAATGTTCAGATCAATCAAGTGAGTTCAGAATCCAATGTTGCGGATTTGTTCACCAAGTCTTTGCCTAAATCTACTTTTGTGAAACATGTGAAGAGCATTGGCATGCGTCGTTTATCGGAACACTAGAGTTTGGTAGACTTCAGGGGGAGTCTACATCACATGTTAAAATCCTTAAGTAGTTGGTGTGTTGTGCTCTTTTTCCCTTCGATCAAGCTTTTGTTTTACCCAAGATTTTTTTGTTTTGCTTGACAAGGTTTTTACCGAGGCAACGTTGTGCGGCATGCAACCTAGGCATGCGACACAAGGGGGAGTGTTCCGGGAGAATTACTAGTATATCCTTGTGTGTGTCTTAGCCTAATAGGTTTCCCGTTAGGAGATAGATTAGCATCTCCGTAATAGATTAGGACTCTGAATCCTACGGGATTGTGGTTTTGTAAATGTCTATATATATGCCACCATATCATTCAATAATACGCAGTTATTCATCCTGAAACAATATTTAAGCAAATGCAACTATTTTGTTCTCCAAATTGTTGAGATATTGGGCTAGGATGTTGGGCTCTTAACACCCTCCTCAAACTAGTGCTTGGAATCCTTGGATAGCCAAATAGTAGTTTGCAGCAGATCGAGTACTTTTCTTGGAACAATACATTAACCAGGAGGAATAAGGGGATGAAATTGCCACAAACTTGTAGAAGCACAAGCTTGCCTACAATTCGTTAGATGTCTCTTCTTGTAATGATGCAAACCCGGAATCTTATCCTGAACTCGTACATCATGAATTGCTTCCCATCTTAGATTATTCTCTTCCTTAGCCTTGTACATTTTATTGCTCAACAAACTAGAACTGCTCTCAGCACTGACATTACATCCAGTACTGCCTCTATTGATACTGGCTTTTCTACTGGCGATAAGATCACAAAACTCAGTGGCCTCAGTTTCTGTTTGTGCAGACTCTTCAATGATGCTTGTACTGTCACCAACTTTTGTATTAATATAATCTTGTTTGGCTTCACGATTGAGAGCAGAGTTGATTTCATTATGAGGAAAGCCTTGGCAAATAGAGTCGCCCTTGTTGTTAGCGAAGAAACCAACATATTGAGTATCAAAGCTAGTACCATTAGAGTATGTCGATTGGTAGCATGTACTTGCAGGTGTTGAGATACCAGCTGATGATGCAGAATAAGTGAACTGTGATGCATTAGGAACAATTGCATTGTTGTGTCCACCATAAATCTCAGAGCTTGGACCATTTGAGATGCAAAAGCTTGCAAACAATGTGTTTGAAAGAGACACGGACCCCAATTGGGCAGTTGCAAATGTAGGAGTAGTATTGAAATGACCCAAATGATTCATTGTTTTCCTACCATTCATGTTTGAGATTACACCAGATGGCATATAACATTTATTCACATAATTAGAAGCATCATACATGCTTTGATTTTGAGCAGCAATAGACATAGGCATGCAAGATGACACATAATTCCCTTTCACATAGCCACAATCATACAACCCTTGATTCTAATGAATGCTAGACATGCTAAACTGAACACTATGAGATGCTAAATTAACTGAACCATATTGAGGTATCATAGCAAATGGTAGAGTAGCCTTGTGCTGTAACTCAATCTCAATTTCAGTAGACAACAATAAGGTTCTAACTTCTCCCAAAATCAATATTGTTTTTGCTTCTTATAATCTGTCTTGTATGACCTAGTCACTAGGGAGCCCAGCAAGGATAAAAAAATTAACATCTTGGTCTTTTAGTGTAACACCTGCTACATCCAATTTGTCTCTAATACACTTGAATTTCAACAAGTACCTTTCTGCATAATCTGAACCTTTCTGGATATTTTGTAAAGCATACTTCAGTTGCATGATATGAAAATCAGAGATGAGTGCGTATCTTTGCCTTAAAGGAGACCATACCTCCATTGAAGTTTGGCATCCAATGACCAAAGTCAGAGCATCTGGGGAGAGTGTGTTCGTCATAACACAAATGGCAAGACTATCTAGCTCCAACCATCGCTCATGCGCATTTGGAACGCTAGTTGAGAGTGAACCATAATCACCAATAACACAAGGGTATGAACCATCAACACATATGAGTAGACCATGACTACGAAGATGATGTTGCATTAGATATGACCAGGTCGGGTAGTTGGTTTCATCGAGACGAACCGGAACAAAATTGCAAACTGGGGAGGGAGTAGCCATCATGAAGTTTATAAATTGAAACTGAATCTTGAAATTTATTGATAAATTGCTAGAGTTTGAATCGACGAACAGAAAAGAAGAACTTGACGGTAAACAGTAGAAGACATATTAAGGTATTGAAAGAAGCTGGTGATATTGATGCTGGTAATTATACACTTGTGTTGTAGAAGAAGGTTTTGCTCGATAAATTGAGGAGAAAATGGGGATGGATGGTAATTTTACAGATCTGAGAAAATTAGGCTTTAGATGTATGAAAAATTGCAGCGGAAGAAGTATGATGGAGCAATGGTCAGGCTCGAAGGCTCTGATACCATGTTGAGAATCATGAATGTAATAACAAAAACATAGCTAGAGGTTGAAGAAGAGGAGAAAACTGAGAGAAAGTAAGAAGCAATTTTTAGTATTAGAAAATGCGCAATATATCAAAAAATACAGTGAAAAAGTTATATTTAAGCAAATGCAACTATTGACTTGTTCTCCAAGTTGTTGAGATATTGGGCTAGGATGTTGGGCTAGGATGTTGTACTCTTAACAGTTTGGTGACTTTGGGTGCATGGCTGTGTAGAATGGAGGATTCTCTCGGGGAGATGGTTAGGTGTTTGGTTCTGTCGGAGGAGGAGGGTAGAGAGATTGTTCTTCCAGACGATACAGGAGCATGGAGGGAGAAGAAGTTCTTAATCATTGGGCAATTACTGACCCATAAGAGATACAACAAGGAGGCCCTGATGGCGACTGTGAAGGCTTTATGGGTTTCGGTAGTAGTTCTAGAAGGTAGCGAGCGGATTGTGTTCTCTTTCTCGCATGAGTACAATCCAAATCGGGTGCTCAGGGGGAGCTCGTGGCACTTTAACAAAATCATTTTTGCGGTGGCGGCTAGCAATGGGGTTGATGACCTTTTGAGAATCTCTCTCAATATGCAGTTTTTATGGATCAAGGCATGGGGGATTCCTCCTTTGTTTATGGAGCCAGAGACAGGAGAACGGATTGGGAATGCGATTAGGGAGTTTTCAAGAATGGAGGAGACGAAGCTCGGTTTGTATCTGGGTTCAAATTTGAAGATCCGTATCAAGTTTGATACAAATAAGCTGCTTCGAAGGGTTGCGCATGTTCGTCTCCCTGGTAAGAGTCAAGGGTCTTGTTTTGATGTTGATTACATTGGGCTGCCAAATTTCTGTGAATATTGTGGTATCATGTAGCATGATTCAAACTCTTGTGTCCACCATAAGTCTGGAGAGATTAGGGAAAAGCAATTCGATTTGCGGTTGTGTGTGGAGAAGAAAGATGTGTGGTTGCTCGCTCAGGAGTCGAGAGAACAAGAGGTGTTGAAGGTTCCGCCACCGGAGCCAGTTCTTAATCATGGGGTGTTGTATAAAAGCAGTGGTGGCTGAAGGATGTTGGCCCCAGAACTAACATTGTCTGGATTTGTGAGGGATAGAGTAGAGTTTGAGGTAGGATCCATGGAGTTTATTTTGGGGAGATAAAATGGTGATTGATCAGGAGGACACGGCGGCAGAGGGTGGTAAGTATCGTCGTGTGGGTGGTGCGTGGGGTGTGCCGGTGGAAGTTCCTAGTTTGGTAGGAGAGTTTCATTTGGGTTCTAATTTCAAACAAGGCGTGATTCGGGGGAAGCATACCTTGCTGGCTTTGCCGTTATTTGATTTCTTCGGAGATAAAGTTAGATCAGAGTGAGAAAGAGAAAAAATTTCATTGGGGTCGGATTTAAAGGAACTGACTGATAGTGTGGGAGGGATTGATATGGAGATTCCAAATTCAAATCCTGATTTGGGGTTGGTGGGGTCCCCGAGGGCGCTAAATGAGCTACTTTGCACTCTAGCTGCTACAGAGAAGGAAGTTGGATTTGGGCTTTTAAATGAGGAGTCTTTTAAGTCTGTTTTGGGGAGTCAATATCGGGTCGGGTTAAATCCAAAAGTAGGTCGGGCTGGACCAAAGAATGAGAGAGTCCAAATGGGGGTTGAGAGTTGGTGGGGGGGATGAAGAAAGGCCGTGTTGGGGTGGTCGAGGTCTTGACTTTGAAAGATGATAAGTCTAAGTGTTCTTCTTTGCACTCTTTCGTGATGAGTCTAGTTTCGACCCATCACAAACAATGAATGTTTTGTTTTGGAACTATCAGGGGATTGGGAAGTCATAGTATCCCTCATTCATCCCAAAATTATTTTCCTTAGTGAGATGTATTGTACAGCAGCAGAGATGGAGGGTGTTAGGAATAAGTTAGGGTGGTGGAACTCGATTTCAGTGGATTGTCGTTTCATTGTTCATTAAAATGGTAAGGGAGTTAGTTGGGCTGGAGGGTTGTGTCTTTTATGGTCTAATGCGGTGAAGGTGGCCTTTCAACCTATGTCAGATCACCATATTGATGTTGTAATTGGTACGCATGGGGAAATAGATTGTTGGAGATTTTCAGGTGTCTATGGTTTCTATAAGCCAGAGGAACATATTCAAATGTGGAATCTTCTTCGTCAATTGAGTTTGCATGGTACTTGTCTGGGGTTGCATGTGGTGATTATTATGAGATTTGTGAGCTATAAGCAGGGTGGTCGTCGTAGAAATGATAGGCACATGAATGATATGCATGCTGCGCTAAATTTTTGTCAACTGGTTGATGTGAATTTTGTCGGCCCTTAGTTTACTTGGAGTGGTAATAGGGGAGCAGAGGAGGTAAAGGTTCAGTTAGATCGTTTTACTTCAACATTGGCTTGGAGGGATTTATTTCCGGCTTCGAGAGTCAGACATCTGAATCCTAATGCTTCTGACTAAGGTTCAAAATGTTAGTATCGGTAGATATGTTTTGAAAAAAAATGAGATATCGGATATATCAGAGATATATCAGGGATATTGGAAAAAATATCATTCTTATTCTGAAATTATATATTTATTTATTTATTATTGAATTACATACAAACATATACAATAATTAACTTTATCTAGTTTTAGAAATAGGCTATACGTGCTTAGAAAGACGCATGTTAGTCAATAAAACTACAATACTCTGTCCAAGACATACGAGCCATATAATACGAATTGTAATGGTTAAAATGATAGTCATATCTCTTTCGAGCTACCGACAGTTTCTCCGAGAATGAGATAGTAATGATGAATCTAACTCGAAAATTGATTATATACTTCTCCAAACTGACCATAATTGTAAATAAGTTAACCAGATTGATAGTTGACTTCATGAAATTCTGGATATCCTCTTATGGCATTCATGGGATTACTCTGACACCCTTTATTTTGGATTTCGAGCACTTGTTGATATGGCTTGACTCTTAAGAGTTAACACTTGTATCTTCACTCCTCATCCGGAAATCTTTTACGAAAAATTAAAGATTAACCGATTAAGTGATTACTCTTCTAGTCTTCTTTTTGATATCCCTCGAGGCTCGAGGTGATTAATTAATCAAAACTCATCCCCAAGAATCTGAGACATCCTCTAGTTGAGATAACATAATTTAAGTGAAATTTTTCAGATATGTTTCCAAAATCGAAGATATATCAGATATATTGTAAATATTGGAGAAATATTAGAGATATTTTATGTTATCGGATAAATATCACATATACTGGAAAAAATAAGATATTTACCCATAAGATATATATTTTTTTAAGTGAGATATCAGAAATATCGGAGAGATTTTGAACCTTACTTCCGACCATGTTCCCATTGTGTTAGAAGTCATGAAGGAGCGGCGGCCTAGAAGGAAGCATAAGAAAAGGTTCAAGTTTGAACAGTTCTTGTTGGCTGAGGAGATTTGCAAGTCTTTCGTGAATCAGAGTTGGGAAAGTATGGTTGGGATAGGGTCTCTTGATTTTATTTTCTAGAAAGTTGTGCCTCACAAGAAAAGCTTTGGAACAGTGGAGTGTTGATCAGTTCCAAGGATTACGGCAAGAGATTGATGTTGTCTCTGCTCAACTAGCTACTTTTATGGAGGATTCTTTGTCAGTGGAGACTAGTGGATAGAAGACGGCTTTGAAGTCAAAATTGTATAATCTACTTCAAAGGGAACATGTTTTCTGGAGGCAACGTGCCAAGGTCTTGTCTTAGGGATGATGACTTCAATACAGAGTACTTTCATCAAAAGACTAAAAATAGAAAGATGAAGAATATTATCTCTAAATTGTTTGATAGCCATGGGGAGTGGTGCTCAACTATTTTCAAGAACTATTTTCCTCTTCTAATCCTTTAGATTTTGGTAATATTCTGGCATGAATCCATCCGGTTATTTCTCAAGGTGACAATGTGTGGCTGACTAGGATCATTGAGTCGAAGGAAGTTATTTTTGCTCTGAAGGGGATGCACTAGACTAAATCTCCTGGCCCTAACAGTTTTTCACCTTGGTTTCACCAACATCATTGGGAGGTGGTAGGGAATGATATTGTGTCGGTAGTGAATGAGTTGTTTGGTTATGTGGAAGCAGTTCGGAGTGTGAATAAAACGTTTGTGGCTCTGATTCTTAAAGTGCATATTCCACAACATATGCAGCAGCTAAGACCAATCTCTTTGTGTCATTTATTAAATTGGTTCTAAGGTGTAGGCTAATCGGTTGAAAAATTTTCTTGATGGAATAATTAGTCCATTTCAAAGTGCTTTTGTTCCTCGACGCCTTATTTATGACAATGTCCTTATGGAATTTGAGGTGTCACACTGTTTGAAACGATGATGAAGTAGAAAAGTTGGATATGGTGTTATGAAATTAGATATGAGTAAGGCGTGTGATCAGGTGGATTGGGTTTTCTTAGAGGAAGTAATGCGTAGATTAGAGTTTGGGGAGGAATGGATTGGTTGGATAATGGATTTTGTTTCTACAGTTTGGAGAGCCTCGGGGGTGAATTGTTCCCTCACGTGGTCTGAGAGTGAGAGATTCGTTATCTCCTTACTTGTTCTTGTTGTGTGGAGAAATTTTGTCACGGAGTATACTGTATGCAGAGGAGGCAGGGGTGCTTAATGGTGTTCGTATATGTCGTGCAACGCCTAGTGTATCACACAATTTCTTTGTCGATGATGCATTTATTTTCTTCCAGGTTGGGAGAGATGAGTGTGAGGTGGTGAGGTCTCTTTTGGCAAACTATGAGGCTGCGTCTGGTCAGGTTGTTAACTTCTCCAAGAGTTGTATTTTTTTTCAACAAGAACATTCATATGTTTATGCGGGAAGGAATTGCTTTTATGTTGGGGGTTGAGATAGTTGAGAAGCATGACAAGTACATGGGGTTCCCAACGGAACTTAGCTATTCTAAGGCATAGTCGTTTACGTTTCTAATGAGAATATTCGTAATCGGACTAGTGGGTGGAGAGAGAAATGTTTGAGTGTTGCTGGTAAGGAGTTGTTGATTAAATCTGTTGCTCAATCTATTCCCTCGTATGTTATGAGCAGTTTCAAAATTCCGAATTATATGTGTGACAAGATGCATCGTATTATGGCAAGTTTAATCTGGCACTTCTTACTAAGTAGGGATGGAAGTTAGTGCATCAACCTAATACATTTCTCTCGAGATTATTGAAAGCTTGTTACTTTCCAAAAAGTTATTTTCTGGTTGCAGAGTTGAAGGGCACGGAATCCTATGCATGGCGTAGCATCATGGCAAGCAGGGAGGTGTTGACAAAAGGGCTTAGGATGTAGGTGGGTATTGGGGAGTAGATTAAGGTCTGGACGAACCCTTGGATCCCTTTGTTTTCTTCTTTTGTCTCCCTATTCTTCAATCATGGAAGAGACTAAGGACCTTTTGGTGTGTGACTTAATGAAGATGGTAGAAGTTGGAACTTGGAGCTGTTACGGGATCCGTTCATGGTGGGGGAGGTAGAGACAATTGCAAATATCAAGCTTGGTCGTGTGGCAAGTGAGGAACTGAGGATAGGTATGTTTGGCATTATGATAAAAAAAAGATTGTTTAATGTGAAAATTGGATACTATGTCTTCAACCAAGCTTTACAAATGGTGAGGAGGCGTTACAGCTCGGAATTTTTTAAATACATATATACTTATTTATAAATTTATTTATGAATGTGTTTATAAATATATATAGATATATTTTTAAAGGAAAAAACATCATTAGTGTGCATTCGTTAAAATAAATAACAGAATGAGTTAATGACGTTTATGATCAACAGACGTAACAGATCAATCACCATTATGTAGCCTTAATTACCATTGTAATTATCATTTACTTCTATTATAATTTTGACCCCTATATAAAGGGGAGTATCAATCAAATGAGTAAACCAATTCTATATTTCCTACAACACATTATCAGCACGTAGTTCTAGTCATGTGCTTAAAAAAATCCAAAACCCTAGTTTATGTGAAAAGATTTTTTTTTTTCCGAAAAAAACAAGAAAATATAAGAAATCATTTTTGCGTGGAGCACCTAGAAAATTTATATGAGCACCCCTCCTCTTCTCTGACCACAGAGGCCGACAACAACGACCCCCTGACATCCATGCATCGATGCCACCTCTGCCTAGGCCAGATCGAACCGACGATGTTGTTGCAAGCCCAGTGCGCAACCACGCTGGGGTTGTTGAAGCCCCAGATCCCGGCGTCTCTTGAGTGCGACATGCCTCTCAAAGCACAAAACCTTCGACGACGACGACATTGTCGAGCGCCTCCGCGCCTGCCTAACTTGAGCTAACGAAATCGAAGATCGAGATCGGCTCATGATTCGTCCACTACCGCGCCACCGGTCGATCTGCAAATTGCGAGCTCCACCTGAGAGCTCCCAATCCAAACCGGATGTGCTCGACCCGACCCACATAAAATAGACTTTACCCATGGTAAAGTGGAATATACCTCTTTTAGTAAAAGAATTTGAAGGTAATTCTAGAAATTACTAGATAATTAGTTTTCTATTTATAATTCACTGTTTCACAGTAATATAATTTACATTTGATGGACAATTAAATTCAATTTATAATGATTAAAGTGACTAATCATATAAATGTTGTTGTTTTTGTATGTGATTCATCAATAAAAACGTGACGAGCGACATGGAATCGTGAGATCAAAAATTGCTTAATATGCAGTTTATTTGGCAAACTTGAAAGTAAGATCTAAACTAGTGTTGCCGCTGTCATTAAATTTCATTCATTTACATGAAAGTATGCATGTTACGTGAACAAAGTAGTCTCTGAATATTGTAACATATTATATGTCATGCAGATTTAAATTTATTTTTAAATTTTATTGGCTAGCATGGATTTGAATCATAATGCTATGATTTATATTTAAGCATTATATTTATACATGACATTTGGCATGCATTGTGAGTACGATAATTGCCTTACTTATATAAATTACTTAACCATGTAAGATGCTATGCTCTACTTGTTGCACATGCTATGTCTATATAATTTTTATTATTATTTTATTTAGCATGTTATATGAAATAAGCATAGCCATGATAATGAAATTTTATGAGCATTACAAGAAAATGGACAAACATATTATTGTGATAAAGTATTTTCACGGAGCAACGGAAAATATGACCATCGTAATTGCTAGGGTGTTGCAATCTGATTTGTATTTCTTGGAAATTAATTAGATTGTATATCTTTATTATGATGATGTACCTTCATAAAGCTCCAAACTGGTCTTAATGTACTTTGGTGTGTTTAGTTTTTCGTGTTGTCTATTTAGAATTTTAGACTGCTATATTAATAAGTCGCGTACTCAATCTACAGTTGGTTAAACCGATACAATATATATTGAACTCCAAAGAATTTGAGTACCAACCTCCCATGCAAGCCAATCAAGGCTCAACCATGATCGAATTATGCAAACATGTTTTCTGCATATAGCTTGGAAGCATACTTACAGCATATTGAATGACAATGTAAGAAATTTGAGGATAAAGAAATTTTCTCAAAACTGAACTTTGCATAACAAGACAGTAATAACCCAAAGCAAAGGGCAATTACTATAAACATGTAGTTTCATACAAACTGATCAATTACAGTCAGCCACTAATTTTCAAAGATATAATTGTAATAGCTATTATATATGCCTAAAATTTCATTAAACTTCAGTATTGAAATACCTTTGGATTGGACAAGACCTTGATGCAATCGTTGGCATGCAACTAAGGTTATGAATTTTTCTCAATGAAATGATGAGAATATTCGAATGTTAATCAAGATATACGTGGTTCGATTTTCAAAATTTTGACTTTGCGAAGTAGCACATAAAGTTAAGCAACTTCACAAAAAATTAGTATGATATGGATAACTAAATGCAAATAAATGCATCATGCGATCCTCCATGGATATAAGTAAGGCAAAGATGCAAATTTGCATCCCACACTTGGCCATATTTGTCAGTTTGCACCTCAAACTTGCAATTGAGTCACTTAACCTCCTAAGCTTGGTAAAAATTGTCGATTTGCACCCCCTCCGTTAAATTTAATGTTTTCCATCCAATTTTAAGTCACATGCCATGCATGAAAATGGTATCTTGTCATTATATATTTATTCATTTTGAATAATGAAATAAATGAATACAATTACTTAATTGGAAGACTTGCTACTAGGTTTTTGTTTTTCAAATTATGTTAATTATTTATATATTTATTAATTTACGTGATATGATATGTTCAAAGATATTAAAAATAATAAATAAATACATAATAACACAAAAAATTAAAAATAAATGTGTACATATATAATTATATATATACACAACACACTATATTTGAAATGAGGGTATGTAGAATATATAATTTGAAATATGGTTGAGTATGTTAAAAAATGATGTAAATAAATAATTTGATTAAAATAATAATTCTCCTTTTAAATATTTTAAAAAATATATAAATATAAAATAACAACATTGTCCCTCCTTATATGCATGACATGTGATGGAAAGTTGGATATAAACAATTAAAGTTAACTGATGAGATGCAAATCGGCAATTCTTACCAAGTTTATGAGGTATATTGACACAATTGCAAATACAGGGTCTAAATTGATAATTTTAGCCAAATTTAGGTGTATTTTGGCAAATTTTCCTATAAATAATAATATTAATAACGATCAGGGCCGGCCCTGTGGTTACCGGGGCCCTAGATGAAAATTAAAATACCATCAATTAATAACAAATTAATAATTAATTACAAAAACATTCAAGACTCTCACGTTCATAATAATTTATAATCTATCATTTTCATATCAAATTTGTGATTTTAAGAGCCAATATTTCCATTTAGAGTAATGTAATTTTTACAAACATCTCTTATTCACGTATGCTCGGCCATCATCATCATTATTGTAAATGGAATTACAATCTATGAATCGAATGATTGAAATACTTGAGCTCGTCGGGATTGACACGGATCTACAATCCATGAGCCTAACCAGAGTAACCAATGTGTCAAATTGCTACACCACATCGCAAAGTGGTGAAGTCAATTATTGTGAATAAGTATTTTCATTGGATATGAGCATCCAACTATAGTCCGCTATGTCAAAACCTTGACATGCAATCTCTTTTTCTGCTAGCAATGTGAAATGTCACTTTAATGAGGCAGTCTTCCCGTTATTAGGGGGAGATAAGAACAAAGAATGTCGTGGTTTGTCCCCACTGTGTCTCCATCTTGATCCCCCCACTATTGCACAAAGTGACGAGATCACAAATTAGCTACAAATATGCTTACAAGGATAGATGTCCTAAGAAGAGGGGATGACGCCGCCCAAGACAAATTGGGCACCTGGTGATACCGTAAAGTGGCATAAATGGTGTCACAGTAAAGTGGCATAAATGTTATCACATGCCGTGACTCTCCAAGGAAAAGGGGGAGACCACCTTAACTTTGATATATACTCGATTGAAGGAATAAAGCGAGTTTGGCACAATCGAAGCTATTGATCCATAATCTCAAATCCACCTCATGAGAATTTCTTGGATTTTGGTTATCACTGGGGGACGCCTCAGATGTTAGAACAAATCTTTGGAAATATAGAGATATCTACAAATACAAACCACATGAGGATATATGATAGAGTTTTGATATCGAACCATGCTTTGTTGAGAAACACCAAAGTAGTAATTTTGGCCTAATGGAAAGAAGCGATTCAGTATGAATCAATATTCGCTAACAAAGAGATAGGTATTTGGGTAGGTGAAGCCAACACCGCAAGTGTAAACCCTATCATATGTCTTTGTTAGGATGCGTAATGAGAAATAAGAGCTTAGACTCACCTTATGTCGCAAGGTCTCTCCAAACGCACTGGAATCGACTATGAGGATATATTCCTTTCTTATGGACCACAAAGAGATATTCTCGCAATGGATGTCATTGCACTCCACTACCTTATCAGTTTGGTAGTTTCCAAAAAACTGACAAATGCAGCTTATGAATAGTGAAATAAGATATCTCTATGGGGATTGTTATTAAGAGATATATACATGAAGTCCTAGAACCGACTTCATCCACTCAAGAAGTGGCTCTAAACCACGAAGCACTACAAAAGGAATTGAAACTTCATTTGGAATAGGGATCAGATGAATTATGCGAATTTAATGGATTTACATAGTCTCTTAATGAACTAAAGAGATTTCAAATATTTATTGTAAATACGAAGTCGAGAATGAAAAAAATCTTTGGGAAGACACATTCTCGATATGGATCTCGAGGACAGTAATATTGATGATTAACCATCAATCGGCATTAAGCACTCTAAAGGTTAAAAGTGAGGCTTTTATAACTCTCATGATTAGTCAAGTCCTTAAAGATAGATTTGTTTTCATCTAAATAGAAGATGACAAATAAGTGTTGAAAAATGAGATTTCTTATACAAGTGCAAAGACCCATTATTGCATTTAACACAATATGCAAGACTTGACCTCTCAGTTGTTATATAGCTATACGCCCACGCACAAACAATATCTAAAGGTTTAGGTTTATTTAGTCAACATATAAAAAAGAGAAAACGACATGGTGAGAATAAACACTATCTACGTCGTCGTTAAATATGCTTAAAGTAAATCTGCAAAAGTTATCATAGCTCTCATGATTAATGTAAAGATCAGAGGGAGGTGCAGGCATCAGGAGGAGTCTAGTACATATATTTTAATCACAAATATAATAGGTGTGTTGTGCTCTTTTCCCCTTTGACCAATGTTTTATTTTCTCCCACTGGGTTTTGTTGGCAAGGTTTTTAATGAGGCAACACCTTATGCACCATTATATCTTCAACTCGGCATAAGGGTGAGTGTTGAAGGAAAAAACACCATTAGTGTGTCTTCGTTAAAGTATATAACGGAATGAGTTAATGACGTTTATGATCAACGGACGTAACAGATCAATCACCATTATGTAGCCTTAATTACCATTTACTTTTATTGTAATTCTGACCCCTATATAAATGGGAGTATCAATGAAATGAGTAGACTAATTCCATATTTCCTACAACACACACACACACACACATCCACTCTTCAAAGTAAAATTAAAAATTTTGAAGAAAAAATAATTAAAGAACTATGTTATGATCTTCCTACAGCTTTTTGGCATAGGAAAAAACATATCGTTTCATTACCATATATAAAAGAATTCAATGAAAGAAATATCCCTACCAAAGCTTGACCAATACATATGAATCATGAAATCATGGAATTCTGCAAAAATGAAATTAATGAATTACTCAGAAAAAGAATAATTCGACCTAGTAAATCTCTTTGGTCTTGTGCCGCCTTTTATGTTCAAAAAAGTGATGAGCTTGAAAGGGGTACACCTCGTTTGGTCATCAACTATAAACCATTAAACACGGTACTGGAATGGATCTGATACCCTATTCCCAACAAGAGAGATTTAATCAACAGGCTAAATAAATCAGCCGTTTTCAGTAAATTTGATATGAAATCAGGTTTTTGGCAAATCCAAATCAATGAAATTGATAAATACAAAACTGCATTTGTTACTCCTTTTGGCCATTATGAATGGAATGTGATGCCATTTGGTCTTAAGAACGCTCCCAGTGAATTCCAAAATATTATGAACGACATATTTAATCCTTACAGTCACTTTTCAATTGTGTACATTGATGATGTTGTAATCTTCTCTCAGTCTATTGATCAACATTGGAAACATCTTCACCAGTTCTTTTCTATTATAAAGAACAACGATTTAGTAGTATCTGCTTCGAAAATAAAACTATTTCAGTCAAACATCCGATTCCTAGGATTTAATATCCATCATTTACAAATTCAACCCATTAACCGAGTAATCCAATTTGCAGACAAATTTTCAGATGTCATACTAGACAAAACCCAATTACAGAGATTCCTCGGATCATTAAATTACATAGCAGATTTCTATCAAAATCTCCGAAAGAAATGCAAACCCTTATTTGACAGATTAATTAAAAATCCTCCTCCTTGGACTATTATTCATACATCTATAGTCAGAGAAATCAAGAGTCATGTTAAAACATTACCTTGTTAAGGAATTTCTCTTCCAGATGCCTTTAAAATAGTTGAAACGGACGCCTCAGATATTGGATATGGTGGTATCCTTAAACAACAAATTTCTCCTAGTCATCCCGAACAAATTGTCCGTTTTCATTCTGGAGCTTGGAACCCGGCTCAATCTAATTACAGCACAATCAAAAAAGAAATTATATCTATTGTCTTATGTATCAGCAAATTTCAAGATGATTAATTGAATCAAAAATTTTTAGTAAGGGTTGATTGCAAAAGTGCCAAAGATGTTTTAGAAAAAGATGTTCAAAACATTGCTAGTAAACAAATATTTGCTAGATGACAGGGCATTTTAAGTGTTTTTGATTTTGAGATTTTATTCATCAAAGGAAACAACAATCATATTCCAGATTTCCTAACCAGACAATTTTTACAAGGATCTTCATCATGCAGCCAGCTTCGGCCGTCCGACAGCGAAACACCGGAAAAGAAAAAGTCAATCCTACCATACCAATAGTCAATCTCGAAACACCATCTCCAGTCAAAGTAGAAATAATTAAGTCAGAAATTCCTGAGTCATCCACTAGTTTAGTCCCTCACACAGGCCATTCCTTATTGCCAATTACCAATAAGTACAGCCTATTAGGTACTACTCTCAGTCCTTTCAAACCAAATTATCAGTCAGCACTAGTTAGTTCATTTGACCCTTATAAGTCTGATCACCCTAGTAAACTCCCGGTCTTCATTAACATGAAGATATATATATATATATATATATATATATTGCATTTCTATTTTAGGTTGGCTAGGAGCTAAGATCATTAACAATTACCCAAATATTATACCTAAGCCCAAGGTAGATAGCATTTTACTAGTTTTGTGGTATAAAAAAGTATATTGTCGTATTTGCCTTCTTTCTCATCGTCGTCGTCTTCTTCTCATTCTTCAGTTATTCTTCCATGTTTTCTCCACCGCCTCTCCCTCAGATATTTTCCAATGTGGATCCACTCCCTACCGCCTTAGAATATCAGCAAAAATCGTTGACTGACTTGGCAACCGCCATAAGCCTGCCATAAGACCTAAAGAAGCAGGAGGTATCAAGCGGGTGAAGAACAAGCTACTCACTTGATGACTCCTCAAAGTTAGGAACTATGAGCTGGAACCC